>NC_045449.1:28499974-28510778 GCF_002776525.5 Piliocolobus tephrosceles
TTTTTTTCTTCTCACCCAGAATGCTCCCTGTTTCCTCCCCGAGTCGTGGACTCTATGCCTGCTCATGTGTCAAGATGTAGCTCAACTTCCAACTTCACTACAATTATCAATCTCATGGTGGGTTCTCAGCTAGAGTTAAGCCCTCCCAACAGCTCTAAACCTCTAGCACTTAAAAGACAACATTTTAGATAGTTGGTTTTGCATTCATTGTCTTTATTGGAATGAAAGCTTTCTAAAGAAAAGGAAGGTACCTAAATATTTAACAGATGGTACAATGCACAGTACGCATGAATACCTGTCTAAGACTAGACTATGCAAGTGGCTCTCCTGGGTGAATTAATAAATACTCAAATAAATAATTCAATGAAGAGAAGAGGAAAGGAGCACCCACGCCAGAATATTCGAGAAAAGTATTTGATAAGATCACTTTGCAAGAGTTTATGAGGTATATCCAGGAAACACATATTAAATGTTATTTGACCATAGATTCCATAAAATTATGCAGAAAACAAAAGAATTATATGATTGAGAACTTCTCCAACAGTTTCTGATGGTCTAGTGAAGAAATCAGTGTCCACAGTCATGAAATAATAAAAAAGAATTCAATATACGACAAATTAAATTATGAAATTAATAAAATCTGAATAAAAAATCTAAGGGGATTTTTTTATTAATTATTGACATAATGAAGTTAATTGGGAAGATCAAAAACAGGCGAACACAATCTCAGTAAAAATCACAGCAGGTATTTCTGTGGTAATTGATAATGTTATACTAAAATTTATATAAAAATCCAAAGACCCAGGAATAGCCAAGGCAACCTTGGAGAAGAATAAAGCTACAGGGCTTATATTACTAGTGAGTAAGATCTATTTTAAAGTTTCAGTAATTAAGACATTGTGGTATTTTCACAAGAATAGGTAACTTGATAAACGAGATAGAATAGAGACCTGGCATGGAGGCTCATACCTGTAATCCCAGCACTTTGAGAGGTGGAAGCAGGTGGATCACTTGAGCCCCAGGAGTTTCAGACCAGCCTGAGAAACATGTCAAGATTTTATTTCTACACAAAAAAAGAAAAAAAAAACACACAACAATTAGCTCAGGCATGGCGGCACGTGCCTGTAGTCCCAGCTACTCCAGAGGCTGCAGTGGGAGAATTGCTTGAGCGTAGGAGATTGAGGTTGCAGTGAGCTGTAACTACATCAGTGCACTCCAATCTGGGTGACAGAGTAAGACTCTGTCTCAACAAAAAAAAAAAAAAAAAAAAAAAAAAAGAGTGGTTCCAGTTCTCCACATACATGGTTGCCTGATTTGTGACATACAAAAAATCATATTGCCTGACCTTTTTGTATGTGTCTTCCTCCATTCAACCATGTTTGTGAGATACGTTTGTGAGATTCATCCATATTGTCAAATATAGTTTTAAATCATTCATGCTCATTGCTGTGTAATATTCATTCACACAGTGTACATCCCTTAGGCAGTGGAGAAAAGACAGTCATCTTAATCAATGGTTCTGGGTCAATTGGATACCCATATGAAAGGATATATTTGATCCTTCTACCTCACATCATACATAAAAATCAATTGCCAGTGGATTGTACATCTAAATCTGAAGATAAGAGACATTAAGCTTATATAAGAAAATGTGATTATCATATTGGAGAAAACAAAGATTTCTTAAACATGTTACCAAAAATGCAAGCGTAAAATAAAAAGGTAACGTATTAGATTGTATTAAAACGTTAATGGTGTCATCAAAGGACACAAAAGAGTGAAAAGGCAACCCAAAGAGTAAAAGATGATATTTACAATATACATATCTAACAATGAACACAAATCCCAACTATATGAAGACCTCCTAGTAGTCAGTTTTTTTAAAAGCAACTCAATAAAAAGAAGGCAAAAAACTTGAAGATAGAGTTACATAGATACACAAATGATCAATAAAGCTACAAAAATGTGTTTGGCCTCATGAGTCATCATGAAAATGGAAATTCAAACCTCAGTGTCACTCACATTAGAATAGCTAAATAAATAACACAGAAAGTACCAAGCGTGGGTAAGGGTGTAGGCAACTAGACATCTTATATACTGCTAATGGGATTGTAAATTACTACAACCACTCTGGAAAGCTATCTGTGAGTATCTACTATAAAGAATATGTACATACTCTGTGACCCAGTAATTTGACTCCCAGGAATAGACTGAACAGAAGTGCATACATATGCTCACCAATGAATTGCATGCATATGTTCACATAAGGTACTAGAACATTCATAGCAGCATTATTTGTAGCAGTTCCAAGCTTGGAAACTACCCAAATACAAATCAATAGTAGAATGAATGAATGAATAGATCATGGCGTATTTACACAAAGAAATATTATATAGCAATGGGCATTAACAATTTAAAACTATACTCAACAATATGGAAGACTCTCAAAAACATAAAGTTGAATGGAAGAAGACAAATACAAAAGGAGAAGCCATATGGTTCTTATCAAATAAAGTCCAACAATAGGCAAAACCAATCTTGATCAAAGTCAAGACAGTTGCCACCCTTGGAGTGGGCAGCAACTGGAAGAGAGCTTGATGGTTTGATGGTAGGATGGTGTTTCTGAGGTGCTGGCAATGCTCTGTTTCTTGATCTGGCTGTTGATTAGGCTGACACAGTCAGTTTGTGAAAATGTATTGGGCCATTCACCTATGAATTGTGGACTCTTCCTATGTATTTTACACTTCAGTAAAACAATTAAAACAGTTTTTTAAATTTTTATGTAAGGAAACAAATATTGAAATATATAAAAGTACAATAATGTAAAAAGTGTGGTGTTGGCACAAGACTAGGAATATAGATCCATGGAACACAATGGAAAAACAAGAAAAATAGCTTGGTTGATTTAAGAATTAAGTATATGAGTAAGGTGAAATTTGGGATCAGCAAGAAAAAAGAGAATTCACCAACAACAGTGTTAGGACAAATTTAGTAATTGGTTAAAAGGAAAAAAATACCTTCCTTAAACCATAGCCTGGATGACAGAGTGAGACTGTCTCGAAAAGTAAAAAAAAGAAAAAAAAGGAAAAGAAAAAAGTTCAAGTGAATTTAACTTATACATACATTGTCTGTCTTTAAACTTCTATTTGTTTATATAAAAATATTCATATAAACATGAAACCATAAAGCAGTAAGAGTAAAATGCAGGTAATTTGTTGGTGATATTGGAAGGTGTCCATTTGGTGATCTCAGAAATGAGAGCTGAGGAATAACTGTCTCAATATAAAAAGATATTTAAAAAAACTACGAAGATGGCCAAGCGCGGTGGCTCATGCTTGTAATCCTAGCACTTTGAGAAGCTGAGGCGGGCGGATTGCCTGAGCTCAGGAGTTCCAGACCAGGCTGGGCCACAGGGTGAAACCCCCATCTCTACTAAAATACAAAAGAAATGAGCTGGGCGTGGCAGCAGGCCCTGTAATCCCAGCTACTTAGGAGGATGAGGCAGGAGAATCGCTTAAACCCGGGAGGCAGGGGTTGCAGGGAACCGAGATCCAGTCATTGCACTCCAGCCTGACAAAAGAGCAAGACTCCGTCTCTACGGAAAACAAAACAAAGCAAAACAACAACAAAAAAACCCTACAAAGATAAAGTGTTACAAGTAAAACTAAAATGTAAATTAAAGATTGGAACAAAGGATCACTTATGAGAAGATGGCTGCCCTTTAATCCTGAAGAGCTCTTTCTTTTTGTTTTCTTTTTCTGTCTTTTTTTTTTTTTTTTTTTAGACAGAGTCTCACTCTTGTTGCCCTGGCTGGAGTACAATGGCGTGAACTCAGCTCACTGCAGCCTCTGCCTCCAGGCTCCAAGTTATTCTTCTTCAGCCTCCCGAGTAGCTGGGATCACAGGCATGAACCACCACGCCCAGCTAATTTTGTATTTTTAGTAGAGATGGGGTTTCACCCTGCTGGTCAGGCTGGTCTTGAACTCCTGACCTCTCGTGATCTGCCCGCCTCAGCCTCTCAAAGTGCTGGGATTACAGGCGTGAGGCACCACTCCTGGCCATAAAGAGCTCTTTCTAAACAACATTATTAATGTTAATAATAAAATAAATGCTCTTTAAGTAAAAATATTTACAAAGTATAAAAACACACATCCTACAAAGTAAGACACAAAAACATCTAACAAACTCATGAAATTCTTTCATCTCAGTTAGCAAAGAAATACTAATAAGGACGGTAATGAGAGTATTTTTCATACATCAATGGCATTTTTTAATAATGCCATCCAATGTTGGTGAGGGTGAGATAAAATGATGAGATTATTGATTAGTACTTTCTTTCTGAAAGATAATTTGGCATATATACATAAAAAGCCATAAAATATCTATACCAATTGGCCTGATAATTTTACATCTAGAACATATCGCTAAGGAAATAAATGGAGATACAAAGAATTATGCAAAAAAAGATGCATTGCAGTGCTGCTTATGATAATAAAAAAGAGTTGACACAAACTAAATGTATGAAAATAGCAGATGAGTTAAATAGCCATGGATGGAAAAGTTAAATTTAAAGACAAACAAACAATGCCGAAGACCATTAGGGTCTAGAAGAGGCCACCAGAACTTCCCCCAGACCTTTGGGGATTCAGGATCACACCCTCCTTTTGCCATTAGGGAGATTTCAGTGGAAAAGTTTTGAGAAGCCCTTCTCGGCATGACAATCTGCCACCCTGAGATTTTAAAACCTGGGGGAGTTGTTTACATGCAGAATGTTCTGTTTGCAATGTTTACATGAATATTCAATGTATTAAAGCTACACATTTTAGAAAAGAAAACCTAATTCTCCTTAAACTATAAGTTTGACTTGTATTTTTTTCCTATTAATCGGCTTAATAAAATAACACAAACAATAAATCATCAGGAGTCATGTTTTAAAAGTCAACTAATGATATAGGAAAATGGGCTCTGTTAGGGAAAAAAGACAGGACACGATACAAATACAGTATATTTTGATACACACACACTTCAAAATGTCTAAGGAAAAATGAGATTAAAGGGTGACTTTCAATGTTTTAGTCTACATTTTTGGATTCTTTGAATCTTGAAAAATGTATAGCTGTTACTTTTACAAGTATAAAACAATAAAGCTATTTTCATTTTGAAAAGAAACTAAGCAGAAATGAGAATAATGTTATAGATCTTGATTTCCATTTTTATTTTATTTTTGGTGATGGAATTCCTTCTTTAAATGATCTGTTACACAAGAACTGAATCTTTGAACAAATAAAAGGAGCTCTGTTGAATGAGACTGACAGATACAGACCCCAACTGCTTACCCTCTTCTTGTCTTTCACCCGACCTTTATATTCTCCACTACTCTGGTCCCCAACACCCAAGGCATCTCCCAAGAGCCCCAAGGCGTCATGGAACTCAATTGTAAAACTCTTATTCTAATAGATGACCTTTCATTGACATAGTAAGCCTTTCATGATATATTCCAATATTCCGTAAGTGTTAAAAGTAGATTAAAAGAATTTGTAGGGTAATGGCCGGGCGCGGTGGCTCAAGCCTGTAATCCCAGCACTTTGGGAGGCCGAGACGGGCAGATCACGGGGTCAGGAGATCGAGACCATCCTGGCTAACACGGTGAAACCCCGTCTCTACTAAAAAATACAAAAAACTAGCTGGGCGAGGTGGCGGGCGCCTGTAGTCCCAGCTACTCGGGAGGCTGAGGCAGGAGAATGGCATAAACCCCGGAGGCGGAACTTGCAGTGAGCTGAGATCCGGCCACTGCACTACTCCAGCCTGGGTGACGGAGCCAGACTCCGTCTCAAAAAAAAAAAAAAAAAAAAGAATTTGTAGGGTAAGATCCTACGTTTTAAAACTCCACATGTGCTATACAATTATATGTGTGTGTGTATATTATATGTGTGTATATAGACACACACATACATACACATATATGCATGGAGTGTATATAGATAGATGTATATATACATCTAAATAAACAAAAAATGTCTAAAAAATAGTAAAAAGAAATATATCAAAGTGTAAAGGGTCATATCAGAGCCATGGCTGTATTTTTTGTATTTTTGCTTTTATATTTATTTTTATATTTTATAAAAACATTTATATTTTATATATATGGAACACACATATATATGTGTGATATGTGTATATATAGAGACGTATATATTTAGATGCATATATACATTTAAATAAACTTCTAGGTACTAAAAAGTAGTAAAAAGAAATACACCAAAGTCTAAAATGTTGTTGTATAAGAGCCATGACTGTATTGCTTTTGTAATAAGAAAAAAATGCATTTTAAAGCTGAGCAGGAGTTGAGAGAATGATTTACTCTTAATGAAGTCTAGTGTGATTTTTCTGCCAATAAGAGATCCAGTGACATTTGAGAATTATAAGTTTAGGTCTAAATTATAAGTTTAGTACTTTTTTTTTTTTTAGTAGCAGTAGTTTATTCAGGCATATTTTACATGCATTGAAATTCTCAAATCCTAACTGTCGAGCTGGATGATTTTCGGTAAACATACAGTCACATGAATATAATTATTGTTTTGTTGTTGTTACTCTCTTTAATCTTTATGTCTGATTCTGGATGATGCTTTTTAAAAAACAGCTTTACTGAGGCATGACTGACTTACAATCAACTGCATATATTTCAAGTGTACAATTTGATCAGTTTTAACATGGAAAGAAGAGTCAGTTATTTCTGGGTTTCAATCTTGGATACGGATCTTTCTTGACCTTAGATCAATTATTTAATCTCCTTGAATCTCACTTTCTTCACCTGTGGCTGATATACTTACCTTGCAGGATTGTTGGGAAACCTAAGTAATGTGTGTGACTCTTCAGTACAGCCCCCGCCATACAACAACCACCCAATAAAATAATGGCTGTTGTGGATCTTGTCTATTTCCAAACAGGAAACCTAAGATTCAATGAGGTTAGAAACTTGTTTACATTCCCACAGCTGGGCTGAGAAAGCAGCTTACTGCATGACCTGATTCTTCTTGTTGGAAACTCTTAAAAGTGTCTTCTCCCAAGGGCCTCCCCCAAGCAGTGTAAGAATGGTCTTGTACTGGCTGTGAAACTGGGAGAACAGGTATCTCCTCAATCTGGTTGCTCCCTTGCCTGTAACTCTGGCTTCGCAATGAGTGATAGCAACCAATCAACCAATCCACCATGTTGCCTCTGGTAAATTGCCCAACTCACCAACCTCAGTTTCTTCATCTGTTAAAGAAAGAAATTAGATCAATGCTGGCACCCTCTGGAGGCTACTGAGGGATCACATAAGACAACAGTTAAAATCAATTCTTAAAGCTCTGCAGTTGTTCAATAGTAAGCTCTTTGAAAGAAAAGAATGTTGGAATTTTGTAGCAGAAAGGGCCATGATAATCATCTCGTGCTGGATTTCTAGTCCCCCCAGTGATGTAATAGTAATTACATTAATTATCAAAACACCTCCCATATGTCAAGGGCCTACTAAGAGCACTGCTAGGCAGTTTTTCAGACATCATTTCATCTATTCTTCACCACAACCAGACAATGTATACAATATCTACCACACTTTACAAATAAGAAAACAAGGGGGAGCGGAGCAAGATGGCCGAATAGGAACAGCTCCAGTTTCCAACTCCCAGCGCGAGCGACACAGAAGACAGGTGATTTCTGCATTTTCAACTGAGGTACTGGGGTCATCTCACTAGGGAGTGCCGGACAATCGGTGCTGGTCAGCTGCTGCAGCCTGACCAGCGAGAGCTGAAGCAGGGCGAGGCATCGCCTCACCTGGGAAGCGCAAGGGGGAAGGGAATCCCTTTTCCTAGCCAGGGGAACTGAGACACACAACACCTGGAAAATCGGGTAACTCCCACCCCAATACTGCGCTTTAAGCAAACGGGCACACCAGGAGATTATAACCCACACCTGGCCGGGAGGATCCCACGCCCACGGAGCCTCCCTCATTGCTAGCACTGCAGTCTGCGATCTAACCGCAAGAGAGCAGCGAGGCTGGGGGAGGGGCGCCTGCCATTGCTGAGGCTAAAGTAGGTAAACAAAGCTGCTGGGAAGCTCAAACTGGGTGGAGCTCAAAGCAGCTCAAGGAAACCTGCCTGTCTCTGTAGACTCCACCTCTGGGGACAGGGCACAGCTAAACAACAACAACAACAAAAAGCAGCAGAAACCTCTGCAGACGCAAACAACTCTGTCTGACAGCTTTGAAGAGAGCAGTGGATCTCCCAACACGGAGGTTGAGATCTGAGAAGGGACAGACTGCCTGCTCAAGTGGGTCCTTGACCCCTGAGTAGCCTAACTGGGAGACATCCCCCACTAGGGGCAGTCTGACACCCCACACCTCACAGGGTGGAGTACACCCCTGAGAGGAAGCTTCCAAAGTAAGAATCAGACAGGTACACTCGCTGTTCAGCAATATTCTATCTTCTGCAACCTCTGCTGCTGATACCCAGGCAAACAGGGTCTGGAGTGGACTTCAAGCAATCTCCAACAGACCTACAGCTGAGGGTCCTGACTGTTAGAAGGAAAACTATCAAACAGGAAGGACACCTATACCAAAACCCCATCAGTACGTCACCATCATCAAAGACCAGAGGCAGATAAAACCACAAAGATGGGGAAAAAGCAGGGCAGAAAAGCTGGAAATTCAAAAAATAAGAGCGCATCTCCCCCTGCAAAGGAGCGCAGCTCATCGCCAGCAACGGATCAAAGCTGGTCAGAGAATGACTTTGACAAGATGAGAGAAGAAGTCTTCAGTCCATCAAACTTCTCAGAGCTAAAGGAGGAATTACGTACCCAGCGCAAAGAAACTAAAAATCTTGAAAAAAGAGTGGAAGAATTGATAGCTAGAATAATTAATGCAGAGAAAGTCATAAACGAAATGACAGAGATGAAAACCATGACACGAGAAATATGTGACAAAAGCACAAGCTTCAGTAACCGACTTGATCAACTGGAAGAAAGAGTATCAGTGATTAAGGATCAAATTAATGAAATGAAGCGAGAAGAGAAACCAAAAGAAAAAAGAAGAAAAAGAAATGAACAAAGCCTGCAAGAAGTATGAGATTATGTAAAAAGACCAAATCTACGTCTGACTGGGGTGCCTGAAAGTGAGGGGGAAAATGGAACCAAGTTGGAAAACACTCTTCAGGATATCATCCAGGAGAACTTCCCCAACCTAGTAGGGCAGGCCAACATTCAAATTCAGGAAATACAGAAAACGCCACAAAGATACTCCTCGAGAAGAGCAACTCCAAGACACATAATTGCCAGATTCACCAAAGTTGAAATGAAGGAAAAAATGTTAAGGGCAGCCAGAGAGAAAGGTCGGGTTACCCACAAAGGGAAGCCCGTCAGACTAACAGCAGATCTCTCGGCAGAAACTCGACAAGCCAGAAGAGAGTGGGGGCCAATATTCAACATTCTTAAAGAAAAGAATTTTCAACCCAGAATTTCATATCCAGCCAAACTAAGTTTCTTAAGTGAAGGAGAAATAAAATCCTTTACAGATAAGCAAATGCTTAGAGATTTTGTTACCACCAGGCCAGCCTTACAAGAGACCCTGAAGGAAGCCCTAAACATGGAAAGGAACAACCGGTACCAGCCATTGCAAAAACAAGCCAAAATGTAAAGACCATCGAGGCTAGGAAGAAACTGCATCAACTAACGAGCAAAATAACCAGTTAATATCATAATGGCAGGATCAAGTTCACACATAACAATATTAACCTTAAATGTAAATGGACTAAATGCTCCAATTAAAAGGCACAGACTGGCAAACTGGATAAAGAATCAAGACCCATCAGTCTGCTATATTCAGGAGACCCATCTCACATGCAGAGATATACATAGGCTCAAAATAAAGGGATGGAGGAAGATCTACCAAGCAAATGGAGAACAAAAAAAAGCAGGGGTTGCAATACTAGTCTCTGATAAAACAGACTTTAAACCATCAAAGATCAGAAGAGACAAGGAAGGCCATTACCTAATGGTAAAGGGATCAATTCAACAGGAAGAGCTAACTATCCTAAATATATATGCACCCAATACAGGAACACCCAAATTCATAAAGCAAGTCCTTAGAGACTTACAAAGAGACTTAGACTCCCATACAATAATAATGGGAGATTCCAACACTCCACTGTCAACATTAGACAGATCAACGAGACAGAAAGTTAGCAAGGATATCCAGGAATTGAACTCAGCTCTGCACGAAGCCGACCTAATAGACATCTATAGAACTCTCCACCCCAAATCAACAGAATATGCATTCTTCTCAGCACCACATTGCACTTATTCCAAAATTGACCACATAATTGGAAGTAAAGCACTCCTCAGCAAATGTACAAGAACAGAAATTATAACAAACTGCCTCTCAGACCACAGTCAATCAAACTAGAACTCAGGACTAAGAAACTCAATCAAAACCGCTCAACTACATGGAAACTGAACAACCTGCTCCTGAATGACTACTGGGCACATAACGAAATGAAGGCAGAAATAAAGATGTTCTTTGAAACCAATGAGAACAAAGATACAACATACCAGAATCTCTGGGACACATTTAAAGCAGTGTGTAGAGGGAGATTTATAGCACTAAATGCCCACAAGAGAAAGCTGGAAAGATCTAAAATTGACACTCTAACATCACAATTAAAAGAACTAGAGAGGCAAGAGCAAACACATTCAAAAGCTAGCAGAAGGCAAGAAATAACTAAGATCAGAGCAGAACTGAAGGAGATAGAGACACAAAAAACCCTCCAAAAAATCA
>NC_045449.1:28520778-28600235 GCF_002776525.5 Piliocolobus tephrosceles
AAAGGATTATAAATCATGCTGCTATAAAGACACATGCACACGTATGTTTATTGTGGCACTATTCACAATAGCAAAGACTTGGAATCAACTCAAATGTCCATCTGTGACAGACTGGATTAAAAAAATGTGGCACATATACACCATGGAATACTATGCAGCCATAAAAAACGATGAGTTTGCATCCTTTGTAGGGACATGGATGCAGCTGGAAACCATCATTCTTAGCAAACTATCACAAGAAGAGAAAACCAAACACCGCATGTTCTCACTCATAGGTGGGAACTGAACAATGAGATCACCTGGACTCGGGAAAGGGAACATCACACACCAGGGCCTATCATGGGGAGGGGGGAGGGGGGAGGGATTGCATTGGGAGTTATACCTGATATAAATGACGAATTGATGGGTGCTGACGAGTTGATGGGTGCAGCACACCCACATGGCACAAGTATACATATGTAACAAACCTGCACGTTAGGCACATGTACCCTAGAACTTAAAGTATAATAATAATTAAAAAAAGGTAAAAAAAAATAAGAAAACAAAATCCTACAGTTTAATTGTCCAAAGTTATAAGGTCAAGAATCTTCCTAGTCCATGGCTTGCCCTTCTATAACAGTATATCTCAAATTCTTTCAGAAAA
The DNA here is from genome assembly GCF_002776525.5 of Piliocolobus tephrosceles. Classification (NCBI taxonomy): domain Eukaryota; kingdom Metazoa; phylum Chordata; class Mammalia; order Primates; family Cercopithecidae; genus Piliocolobus; species Piliocolobus tephrosceles. The sequence goes on from NC_045449.1 coordinate 28,521,422, forward strand.
CAGAGAACAAGGAAACACTTCTTAGCTCATGTCATAAGTACAGCAAGACCTTTGTAACAAAATCTATCAAGAAGACTACAATCAATGAGAATTATAGACCAATATTACTCATAAATATAGACGCAAAAATTCTTGAAAAACAAAAGCACATTGAAACCAGCAATATATGAAAATCATATCACAACCAAGTAAGGTTTATCCTACAAATGTAAGGATGTTTTGACACTTAAATTAAATTAATATAATTCCCCACATTAATCAAGAAAAGGAGAAAAATCATGTAATGATCATCTCAAAATATGCAGAAAAGATTGTTTGATGAATTCACCATTAATCCATGATTGAAAACAAATGTACCAGTAAATGAAGAATAAAAAAAAATCTTCTCAATCTGATAAAAGTCAATAATAATTTTAAAAATCTGTGGGTAACAAAATACATAATAGTAATACAGTAAACACTTTCTATCAAAGACTAGTACCAAAACAGGGTATCTGCTGTATCTACTTCCACAATATAGTGCACTGGCTATCTGAGCCAGCATAATAACACAAGATAAAGAAATAAAAGGTATACAGATTGTACATAAAGAAAAAAAAGCTGTCCTTGGTCATAAATAATGTAATCTTTAATGTATAAAATCCTAAAGGAATCTACTTTAAAATACTAGAATTAATAAGGGAATTTAGCAAGGATTCAGCATACAAGATCAAATATATCGTAATTATGTTTACTAGTGACAAAAGGTGAAAAATGATAACAAGGAATATAATTTACAATAGCATCGAAGGGTATAAAATTCTTAAGGATGAATTTTATAAAATATGTACAAGATATCTACACTTAAAACTTTAGGAAAAATTAAACAAAACATAAATGAATGGAAAGCTATACCATGTTCATGGAATAGAAGCTCAAATATCAATTCTGTCAAAATTATTTACCAGTTCAAAGCAATACAGTGAAAATCAGCTGATCTTTTTATAGAAACCGACAAGCTATGTAATTCATTTGAAAATGCAAAGGACCTACAATAGTCAAAATAATTACAAAAGAAGAATAAAGTTAGATACTTTCAACCTGATTCAGAGGTTACTATAAAGTTACAGAAAATAAAGACACAAAGTGGCATTGACATAGTCAAATGTATCAATGAAATAGAACAGAGTTCAGAAACAGACCTATATATGTATGCTCAGTTGACTCTGTTGAAGGTAATTCAATGAAAAAAGAAGTTTTTTCAATAAATGGTGCTGGCTCAATGGATATCCATTTGAAAACAAAACAAAGCAAAAGCCTCACATCCTACCTTACACTGTACATCATCAAGTAAAAATTTAAATCACAATTATAGTCATGCATTGAATACACAATAATGGTCCCATAAAATTAGAATATTGTATTTTTACTGTACTTTTTAATGTTTAGATATGTTTATATACATAAATACTTACCATCGTGTTATAATTGCCTACAGTATTCAGCACAGTGACATGCTGTATGGTTTGTAGCCTAGGAACAATAGGCTGTAGCAGGAGACTATACCATCTAGGTTTGTGTAAATACATTCTATGACATTTGAACAATGATGAAATTGCCTAACAATACATTTCTCAGAATGTATTCCTGTCATTGAGTGATACATGGCCATATAAAGTTTTTAAAATAAAACATAGGAGAGTATCTTTGCAACCTTATTTAGACAAATATTTCCTGAAGAGGACATAAAAAACACTAATGAAGGAGGAGAGGAGGAAGGAAGAAAGGAAGGAAGGAAAGAAGGAAGGAAGGAAGGAGAGAAGGGAAAGGAAGGGAAGGGAAAGGAGAGGGAGAGAGAGAGAAAGAAGGAAGGAAGGAAGGAAGGAGAAAGGGAAAGGCAGAGAAAGGAAAGAAAGGGAGGGAGGGAAAAGAAAAGACAAGAAAAAGAAGTTGCTACACTGGACCTTAACAACACTAGAAATTGCCCTTTGGAAGACACTAATATGAAACTGAAAAGACATGCCACACAGTGGAGAAAATACATACATCTGACAAATGACTTATATTCAAAATATAAAAGGAATTCTTACAATACTATAGATGGTAAAATAACTCTAATAGCCACTTCTTAAAAAGACACACAGGTGATTAATAAGCACCTGAAAAAATGCTCAGCATTGCTAATCATCAACAAATTGCAAGCTCAAACCACAATGTGATATAACCTCATACATTAAAATAGCTAAAAGTTAAAGAAAACTAGTAAGCTCTGGTGAGCATGTGGACAATCGGAGTTCTTGTAGTGGGTATGTAAATGGCATAATTACTTTGGAAAAACGTTTGTCAGTTTCTTACACAGTTAAACATGCATCTACTTGTGATCCATCAATTTTACTTCTAGAAATTTGCCCAAGATAAATAAAAACCACACAAAGGACTCACAAAGTTCACCCAAAGACTTATATACAAATGTGCCTGCAGTTTTTTGCACCATAGCATAAATCTGGAAACGGTCTAAAAGTCTATCCAGAGGATAGATAAATTATGTATTTATTCATTGAAATACCACTTAACAGCAGAAGAAAGCAAACTGTGGATACCTACAAAATCATGGATAAATCTCAAAAACACTTTGTTGTGCTAGAGAAGCTAGACACAAAAGAGTGTGTACTGTACAATTCTGTTTATAGAAAGTCCTTGAAAGGGCAAAACAAACTACCAAGAGAAGTCAGATCAAGGATTACCTGGGGTAGGAAGTGATGGAGATTGACTACCAAGGGCCATGAGAAAACTTTGTGGGTTAACAGAAATGTTCAGTATTTTGATTGGAGCAGTGGTTCCACGTGCGTATACAGTTGTCAAAACTTATCAATGTATACATTTAAAGAGCATGCATTTTATTTTATAAAAACAAATTGTGTGTGAATAAATGTGATTTTAAAAAATAATAAAGTTCCCCACATATTTCTTAGGTCCCTTAAAGAATGAGCACCGCTCGTCTTGTCAATGCCAGAGCCTCTGTCTCATTAATCTTTTAATCGCGGTCTATACACTATCTGGCACTCGGTAAGTGCTCCCCAGGTAGAGTTTGAGAGAAGGTACGCCGGGAGAGCACGCATTGTTGGAGAGGTGTGAGGAGGAACAGAACACAAGCAGGGCTAGACAAATATGCTCTTCTGCCAGAAACCTCTTTCACCATAAGGTGGCAGCAGAGAGCACCTGGCAATGTCTTTACCTACCCAATCCAGCAGGTGACAGCAGACCCACACCAACCTCTACACGAAGTTGCATTTTCTCCTCTTTCCTACAGTTAGCACAATCTCAGCCCAGCCACTCCGCCAGGCAGAAAAGGGAGACTTAAATGGAAGAGAATGAGAACGTACCCATGATCCCCATATATGACGGGCACTGTTCTCCATGCTTAATAGGCAATATTTAATTATACTTAATGTAATATCCATGCTTACTAAGCAGTGTTTCATTTCCATCCCCATCCTTCATCATGGGTATGATTTTCTTTGTTGTAAAGACAAGTAAACAAAGCTTCAGAGAAGGAGAACATGTTCCTCGTCAGGGATCTAGAAGTGGTAGTGATGGAGTTTGAGTCTGATTTTTCTTTCCATGTCATGCTGTCCAAGCCTATAGGCCGACATGATCCATACAGAGGTTATGTATTGGTGTTCACTGCAGCAGTGCGCACTGCTCATGTGCATTAGCTCATTTAGTCTTCACAACTAGATGAGGTAGGAACAGTTGTTATCCCTATTTATTTTATTTATTTCATTATTGTGTTATTGAAAGAGTGTGTTACTGTCACCCACTCTGGTGTGCAGTGGTGCGACTATAGGTCACTGCAGCCTCAAACTTCCAGACTCAAGCAATCCTCCCATCTCAGCCTCCAGAGTAGCTAGGGCTACAGGTGTGAGCCATTGCACCTAGCCTGGTTATCCCCATTTTAAAGGTAGGCAGTGACACTGAGATACTGGTAGGTTCATGAAACTTGTAAAGGTCACATCATTAGTAAAAGTTGCAGTTGCCACTGGAGTTCAGAGTCTGACCCTGAATCTTAATCCTTCACTGAAGAACTAGCTACCAAGTGACCGCTTTGATCAGCCTTGAGGAAAAGGTGGAGGGGACTTTAGGACACATTCAGCTAAAGAAAGTGTGCTGGTTCATTTCCCACAGCTCCACACAAACTCCCAGGGGTAGTAAAGAATAGCTTCTCTCTCCTCTGTGTCTCCGAGAGGTCCCAGGGGCATTCAGAGATTTACTGTCATCCCTGTCTAGCCCATAGGAGTCTTCTAAGACCCATGATTCTTCATCCATCTAGCCATCCAGCCTTTATTGAGTACCTACTGAATGCTAAGCCTTAATTATGAAAACACAGAACCTTTCTTCAAAGAGCTCTCATACTGAGGGGAAGACCACATGCAAAAGCAAGCAAAAGCAAAACTGCAGAGAGATAATTCTGCTGGTGACTAATTACCATGTGGATGGCACAGAATTTCTGCCTAGTCAGGGAGGACTTCCTGCAGGAGGGGGAGATCTTCCACTGAGCCTTAGAGGGTGAGTAAGGCTTGAAGAGATGGAGAAAGAGGTCAGGATACAGTCTTGGCCTGAGTGAAGAGGTTTAGTGAGAATTGAGAGGTCAGCTAGACCAGAGGGAGGGTCTTGGGAGGAAGAGCTGAAAATACACCTGGAGGGGTTGGTTGGGGACATATTTTGGAAGGTCCTGAGGGCTTAGATGAGAGCCTTTTTGCATATCTTCAACTGATAGCTTATGATGGCTTGAAGCCATTCAAAGTGCAGATAAAGAGAGCAGCAGGAAGAAGCCGGTTCCTAGGAAATTAACATAGGCAAGCCTGTGCAAAAAGAAAGAGAGCTAGGAAATCTGCAGGGGCAAGAAGAAGGGACCTAGTCCATGTGGAATATTTCCTATGTGTCAAGTACTTCGTATTTAGCCTACGTTATGACAGCTAATCCTCCGTAGAGCCCTGAAAGATCTGTGCAGTTATCATCACTGGTTTATGAATGACTAAAATAAAACACAGTGAGGTTAAAGATGTTTCTCAGGGTTACCTGGACTAAAACCAACAAAGCTGAGTTTCAAACTCCCACAATCTAACACCAAAGCTCACTTTCTTAACCACTATGCTCTACTGCCTTTATTTCATGGGTTATGCAAAATCCAAGCTAAGTCTAAGAGACATTTACCATCATCTGAGATATCTATTAGGTTGGAAAACATTTACGGCTCTTCCCTGAAAGATGCCTCTGTGCTCAAAATAGGCAATGTCTCTAAACAAATAATTAGAGAGCCATTCCCAGTATTAGAAGTGTGGAAAGCTGGGGACCACGGCTGGCTTGTGAATTCAGAGGCTATAGTAATAAATACTTGATAGTGTTTATTCTTTTAAGAGGCCGATGGGAATCACAGTGGCCCTCAGGAGACAGGAGTCACCAGAGAAGGGCAGCAGTGCTGCCAATGCTAAACACCTCCATCATTTCTTCCTTGAAAGTCAGGGAGGGCATAAACACCTTGCTGCCACACTGGAGGCACTCATGAAGACCTGGAATAGTTGGAGAAACTGCCCGCAGCATTTTGGGTGTGGTTGGATGTGGTTGCAGATTTATCTGGCTTATCTTCTCAGGCATAGAATAATTGCTATCCTGTAGGCCAAGCCCCAAAGAGATTTTCCCAGAAGCAAGCAGAGTCCTGTTTAAGGCAGGAAGTAGCCATGGCATAGCAGCAGCACCACCCTGTGGAGTTAGCCAGTGCTGTCACGCATGTTGGAAGTACTGCAGGAAGAGGTAGCAGCATTGGCGGGGAAGGATGGGAGGTATCAGGTCTGCATGGAAGAAGACTGGAAACAAAGTCACTGGCTCATGAGAGTCTGAAGCTCATGAGAATTTAGGGAAAACTTCCACATACACAGTTCTGTACTCTTCAGCTTTCAGAGTTCCAGAAGGTCTGAGTCCAGGGTGGAATCTGTTACTGAGAGAAGAGACTTTGCAGACAGGGGCTGCAGGGAGGAAAGTGATGACACTATAGTGATGAAGAGCTTAGCCCTTGTCTGAATGAGGCTCTCACAGGTGTGGTCACCTATGACAAACTCATGGAGAATGTATACAAGAAGGCTGGTAGTTGTGGCACTGAACCATCTTCTAAAAAGACCACATTTGAAGGGAAGAGGAAACCTAGCTCAGTGAGATTAATCAAGCAAGGACATCTTGGTTAGGGGAGGCAAACGGTTTTGATGCATTGGTCAGGATAGGCTAGGTTGTGCTGCAGTAACGAGCTATCCCCAGACTTCAGCAGTTCTGAACATAAACGTTCCTTTCTCACTCATCCAAAGCACATTGCTGGGCAAGGACTCTGTTTTTCATATTTTATCAGGGACCCAGCATCTGGGATGTCACTAGTTGCTGAGTCAAGGCAAGATTTGTCCTGGGCTTTAACAGGAACTGACATCACTTCCAGCCACGGATTGAAACTAGTCACATGGCCCCAATTAATGCAAGGGCAGCTGGAAGGTGTCAAGGAGCAGAGTGGGGTCTGGTGAGCACCACCTTCTCTGGCACGCTTAGCAGAGTGTGGTGTCCGCCATTCCGAGAAGTCTCTGACTGAGCTCCTAAGGGTCTATGAGCCCCTGGGGACTCCAAATAAAAACTAAAAGAAGCATTTTACTAAGAATTCTGTGAGGCACTGAGGTAGAGCCACACTGCCTGGACACTGCTTCTTTGGACAAGCCTCACACAAAGAGGGAAGATGTTTTCCCCAGAGAGAACTGTACCTCATGGCATTCAACACACCAGGAGCAGTGGCACCAGTGGTCCCCAACAGAATGCCACTAGCCTTCTCAGAGCAGAGGCAGAGCCTGGCATAAATGGATGTGTCTGTTTGAGTGTTGGCAGCACATGAAAGCCCCACTGGGTCTGATTGTGCCTGGGGACTATTTCAGAAAGCCAAGATCTTTGTTACACATGTGGAGGACAAGAGCCGGCGATGGTGACCTCCCAGTGAGTCTAATAAGACTGGTAACACTGATTGGATTGTGTCCGTATTATGGATGAGGACCCTGAGGTTTGGGGAAGTTAACAGCCTTTCCAAAGTCACCTGGTTAATGCATGGCAGAGCCAGTGTCTGTTGACCCTATTGCATGATTTGAAATCATCATGTTTGGGAGGCATGCACTGTGTAAGAAGACAAGGAACTGGAGCCAGGATGCCAACTTCCTAAGTGACCTCGGGCACATTATTTCAGGGTCTGCATTTCTCTATTTGTAAAGAGTAAAGCTGGATGAGATGTCTCAAAGTCTTTTCTGTTCCCACTGAGGGTCTGTTGCTGCAACCCCATTGGAGCTGACGGCAGACTCCATCAGCAGGAAGTCTGCTCCACCACCTCCAGTACCTGGAAGTTCAATATTAGGAGAACAGAGCCCACAGCCTCGCGCCACCACACCTGCTTTCACCAGCTCCTGGAGAAGCTGGACAGCTGGAGAAAGGAAAGCATGCTGGGCTTGAGCCCAGTGGGGCCATGCTGTGGGCTCTCTGCTACTGTCCTCTGCTTCAACCTGGCCAGGCACCGGCTCGGCCCTGGGGTAGGGAGAGGTGGCATCATCAGTCAGGAGCTGCAGCCTGGGAGTTGCCCTGCCCTGCAAGTCTTCTTGCCTGTGTGTGTATGTCCTTGTGTGCAGCCCGGCCCTGCCTTAAGCAGGAGCCTGCTCCTGACAAGCAGCTCACCTAGGGAGGAGGGGCCGTTGGAGCAGATGGGCTGATGAAGACCAGGTGGGAGTATGAGGCCAGGTCACAAGAGTCCTGAACCCCCCTATGGAAGACTGTTCCAAACCATCCCTGGCCCTGAGTGTCATCTCCCACTATTCCTGTCACTGAGGTCCCCCATAAGTTTGACTTTGCAAGCTCCCTTCCCGAGATTTAGCCGCCCTTGGGACTTAGCTCCTCTCTCTAGCACCTGTGTTCCCTCTCTTGGCACAGAGTCCTCCCCATCGCTGGCCTTCATCTTCCCAATCCTGAGCATGAGTCCATGCTTGAGACTAAGCCCTCTCTCCTTGCCTGGCACCGAGTGCCATCCACGTTATGATGTGCAACTGAGCCCTGACATTGAGCGACCTTCACCCACCTGACACCTAGCACCCCTGAAGTCCCATAATTAGCGCTTCCCTGGTAGAAGAATGCCTCTTATCCTCCTCAGCAGGTGGCCCCCCTCCCACTTTGGCAGTCTCTGGCTGTGACCCCAGCCCCACTTGGCATATCCTGTCACCATTACAGCCCTAGCTCCTCTGTTCAAATGTAGCCAGCACCTACTGAAGTTGTACCATGTGACAGTGATGCTCAATGCTCACATTAGATACACAAACTAGGCTCCCAAGCTTCTGTCTGTGCACCTTCTCCTCTACTGCATGCCCTCATTCCCCTCGGCCCGCTGAATTCTCCCCAGGTAGCTGCTGCAGTTCTGGGAGAACCCATTACCCATCAGTGATCTAGGGCTCCCAAGTCCTGCAGCCTTCTGGGGATGCCTTTCCTTTACTGTCTGCCATAACTCCTGGTCCCATTTCACACTAATGGTAATAGTCAGCCACCTCCAGGATGCCCTAGGATTTCCAAAGTGTTAAATTCTCCTTGTGGCTTTTTTCACTTCTGAGTCAGAAAGGCTATCCCGAGCTTTCCCTCTCACCTGTGAGCACTTCTGCAACCCAGACTTGAACCCAACATTCCCCCTACCTCCCTCCTGGGCCTTCCCTACTGCAAAGCTAATTCCAGGCTGGGTGATGTCACTTGTATCATGAAGGCTTCAGGAATTGCCATGCAGGGGAGAAAACAGCTGAATGTTAAATACCAGGTTCCATTCTTGAGTCAATGGTCACCTTAAACTCCAACCTGTCCTCAGAACAGAGCCCCTTCTGCCACCTCTTTCTTCCTTTCTTCCTTTCTTTCTTTCCTTCTTTCTTTCTTTCTTTCTTTCTTTCTTTCTTTCTTTCTTTCTTTCTTTCTTTCTTTCTTTCTTTCTTTCTTTCTTTCTTCCTTCCTTCCTTCCTTCCTTCCTTCCTTCCTTCCTTCCTTCCTTTCTTCCTTTCTTCCTTTCTTCCTTTCTTTGACAGAGTCTTGCTCTTTTGCCCAGACTGCAGTGAAGTGATATGATCTCAGTTCACTACAACCTCCATCCCCCCGGGTTCAAGCGATTTTCCTGCCTCAGCCTCCCAAGTAGTTGGGATTTCAGGTGCCTGCCACCACGCCCAGCTAATTTTTGTATTTTTAGTAGAGACAGGGTTTCACATGTTGACCAGGCTGGTCTCGAACTCCTGACCTCAGGTCATCCACCCACCTCAGCCTCCCAAAGTGCTAGGATTACAGGCATGAGCCACTGCACCTGGCCTCTGCCATCTCTTCCTTCCCTTGGGACCCGCTCCAGCACTGAAGCCCATTAATGGAAACCAAAATGCCTCTCTTCCGAAAGTAACCTTAAGCAAGGAAGTTGTCCTTCCACTTTCTTACCTCCAGAAATGAGCTCTTTATTTCTTACCCTGCCCTTCCTCATGAGGCCTTGAGATCTGAAACTGCTGAACAGCAGGGGCCCTGAAGTGTTTTTCCACATGGGATAACATGCTTCCTTCCTCATCCAGTGAGCTAGAGAGTGGCTGCAGTTTGTTTGTGGTTTTTTTGTTTTTTATTTTTTACTGCTGCACACACATTTTCAAAGATATGGACCTCGCTGACCCTCGCAGCATCATTTGGCTTCGGGTCACACCACCTACATCACTTCTTGACAGAGCCAAGAGTGATGCTGGAAAGGGAGGCAGGAAGGAGAAGAAGAAAGGGACCCAGAACAGTGGAATGCAGGAGCTCAGGGGCCACGCAGGAGTGTGGTTCTGGGTCTGGCCTGGGCACATCATACCTGCCTTGGGTGTAGTATCCTCAAACCTGCTAGTTGAGGGGCAGGAAAAATTCACAGAATCTTTTAGTGCTTTCTTGCTCAGATAATCTCAGATTTGCCTCTAAATCATGAAAGTGAGCCTAAGGCCAAGCATCAGGCCTTCAGGGAATTGAGACCGGACACAATTATAAACTTGAATTCCCAGTCCAATAAACTTATGTCTCTGGCAGAGGCAAGTATTCCAGACCAAACTTTTAAGGAGCACAATGGAATAAGAAAGCAAGAAAATAAAAAGTTGCTGTGTATCACTTGTATGCCAAGTAATATTCATCTATTATATCATCACATTATGCAAGTGAGATATAATTTATACCATAATATTCATCCTTTAAAGTGTACAATTCAGTGATTTTAGTGTATTTATGACATCATGCAATGATCACCACTGTTTAATTCCAGAACATCCTCATTACCCCTATACCTCTTTGTAGGCAGCCCCACCTCTTCCCAGGCCCTGGCAGCCACTACTTTGTATCTTCTCAGATTAGCCTCTTCTGAACATTTTACCTACAAATGTGGTATTTGTGATAAATATCTTTTACTTAGCATAATGTTTTCAAGGTTGATACATGTTGTAGTACCTTTAATCCTTTACCCCTTTTTGTGGCTATATAATACTCTATTGTACAGATATATGACGTTTTATTTATCCATTCATCAGTTATTGAATATTTGCATTCCTTCTACCTTGAGCTATTATGAAAAATGCTATGAACATGCATGTATAATTTTTTTTGTAGGAACATATATTTTACATTTTCTTGGGCAGATGCCTAAGGTAGAATTGCAGGGTAATATGGTAACTCAATGTCTGCCTTTTTGCGAAACTGCCAAACTGTTTTCTGTGGTGGCTGCGCCACTTTACCTTCTCACCAACAATGTATGAGGGTTGCAATTTCTCCATATTCTTACCAACACTTACAAATGTTCATATTTTTTATTGTAGCCATTCTTGTGCATATGAAGTGGTTTGTCATTGTGGTTTTGATTTGCGTTTTCCTAATGACTAATGATGTTGAGCATTTTTTCATGTGCTTATTGGTCATTTGTGTATCTTCTTTGAAGGAATGTCTATTCAAGTCATTTGTCCATTTGAAAAATTGGGTTATTTGTCTTCTACTGTTGCATTGTAAGAGTTCTTTAAATATCCTGGATATAAAACCCATAATAAACATGATTCAATTATATTCTCCCATTCTGAAGATTATCTTTTTACTTTATTAATAGTGTCCTATGAAGTACAAAAGTTTTCATTTTGATGGAGTCCAATTTATCTGTTTTTTTCTTCCGTTGCTTGTGCATTTGGTGTCATATCTGAAAAACATTGCCTGATCTAAGGTCATGAAGATTTACTCATATGTTTTTTTCTAAGAGTTTAATAGTCTTATCTTTTACATTTAGGTCTTTAATTCATTTTGAAATGATTTTTTATATGGTATGAGCTAGGGGCCCAACTTTATTTTTTTGTATGTGGCTATCCAGTTGTCCCAGCATCATGCACTGAGTGACTGTTCTTTCCCTATTGAATTATCTTGGCACCCTTGTTGAAAATCAATTGACCATGAGTGTAAGAGTTTGTCTCGGAACTCTCAGTGTTATTTTATTGGTCTATATGTCTATTCTTATGCCAGTACCACACAGTTTTGATTACTGTAGCTTTGTAATAAGTTGCAAGCTCTGCCTCCTGGGTTCACACAGTCTCCTGCCTCAGCCTCCCGAGTAGCTGGGACTACAGGCACCCACCACCACCACACCTGGCTAATTTTTTGTATTTTTAGTAGACATGGGGTTTCACCATGTTAGCTAGGATGGTCTCAATCTCCTGACCTCATGATCTACCCACATCAGCCTCCCAAAGTGCTGGGATTACAGGCATGAGCCACCACACCCGGCCTCTTAGTTCCTCTTTCTTAGGACTTTTTTGAGTATTCTACTTGCTTGAATTTCAATATAAATTTTGGGAACAGCTTGTCAACTTCTACAAAAATGGCAGTGATATTTTACTGGGGGAAACCAGCCCCTGATGTTCAACGTGGGCTCTTTTCTATTTTCCTTAAGTGTCGGCCGGTCTGAGAAGTAAAGGGAAAGAGTGCAAAAGAGAGAAATTTTAAAACTGAGTGTCTGGGGGAGACATCACATGTTGGCAGGTTCCGTGATGCCCCCAAGCCACAAAACCAGCAAGTTTTTATTAGTGATTTTCAAAGAGGAGGGAGTGTATGAATAGGGTGTGGGTCACAGAGATCACATGCTTTACCAGGTAATAAAATATAACAAGGCAAATGGAGGCAGGGCAAGATCACAGGACCGGGGCAAAATTAAAACTACTAATGAAGTTTTGGGCACGCATTGTCATTGATAACATCTTATCAGGAGACAGGGTTTGAGAGCAGACAACTGGTCTGACAAAAATTCATTAGGCAGGAATTTCCTCATCCTACTAAGCCTGGGAGTGCTAGGGGAGACTGAGGCTTATTTCATCCCTTCTCTACAACTGTAAAAGACAGATATTCCCAAAGCGGCCATTTCAGAGACTTCCCCGTGGGAACGCATTCTCTTTCTCAGGAATGTTCCTTGCTGAGAAAAAGAATTCAGTGATATTTCTCCTATTTGCTTTTGAAAGAAGAGAAATATGGCTTTGTTCCGCCCGGCTCTCAGGCAGCCAGACCTAATGGTTATCTCCCTTGTTCCCTGAACATTGCTGTTATCCTGCTCTTTTTTCAAGGTGCCCAGATTTCATATTGTTTAAACAATTTGTGCAGTTAGTGCAATCATCACAGGGTCCTGAGATGGCATTCATCCTCAGTTTACGAAGATGACAGGATTAAGAGATTAAAGTAAAGACAGGCATAGGAGATCACAAGAGTATTGATCGGGGAAGTGGTAAGTGTCCATGAAATCTTCACAATTTATGTTCAGAGATTGCAGTAAAGACAGGTGTAAGAAATTATAAAAGTATTAATTTGGGGAACTAATAAATGTCCATGAAAACTTCACAATTTATGTTGTGCCGTGGCTTCAGCTGGTCCCTCCATCCGGGGTCCCTCACTTCCTGCAACAATATTTTGATAGAGATTGTGTTTAATCTGCTAAACAATTTGAGGAGTGTTAGCCAGAGTTCTCCAGATAGCCAGAACCAATGGGATACATAGGTAGAAAGATTAGATTAGATAGATAAATAAAAAGATAGATAGATGATAGATAGATAGAGAGACAGATAGATAGATATGAGATAGATAGATATGAGATAGTTAGATAGATATGAGATAGATGGATAGATAGATAGATAGATAGATAGATAGATAGATAGATAGATAGATATGAGAGACAATTTATTACAGGAATTAGCTCACATGATTATGATGCCTGAGAAGTTCCACCACAGGCTGTCTATAAGCTGGAGACACCCGGCTCAGTTTAAGTCCAAGGGCCCCAGAATCAGAGAAGCCAATGGTGTAACTGTCAGTCTGAGGCTGAAGCCCTGATAACCTAGAGGGGCACTGGTATGAGTCCTGAAGTCCAAACGCCAGGGAGCCTGTAGTTCTGATATTCAAGGACAGGAGAGGAAGAGTGTATCCCAGCTCTAGCATATAGATGGACAAATTCACTTCTGTTCTGTTTTTTTTTTCTCTCTGGGCCCCTGCCGATTGGATAGTGCCCACCTACATTGAGGGTGGATCTTTCCCACCTTGCTCAGTCAGAATCACATGCTAATCTCCTCTAGAAACACCCTCACAGATACACTCAGAAGTTATGTTTTACGAGGTTTTTAAGTATTCCTTAATCCAGTCAAGTTGACTCCTAAAACTAAACATCATAAGGAGTACTGCCATCTTAACAATATTGTTTTCCATTCCATAAACATGTTTTTTTTTTTTTTGTATGCTTAAGTCCTTTTTAACTTATTTCATTGATGTTTTGTAGTTTTCAGTGTACAAGTTTTACATTACTTTTTTAAAATTTATTCCTAAGTATTTTATTCTTTTCGGTACTATTACAAATGGAATTGTTTACGTAACTTCACTAAATTTCCAGTGTATAGAACCATAATTGATTTTTTCTTTTTTTTTTCTTTTTTTTTATTATACTTTAAGTTCTAGGGTACATGTGCACAGTGTGCAGGCTTCTTATATATGTATACATGTGCCATGTTGGTGTGCTGCACCCATTAACTCGTCATTTACGTTAGGTATATCTCCTAATGCTATCCCTCCCCTCTCCCCACTCCCCACAATAGGACCTGGTGTGTGATGTTCCCCTTCCTGTGTCCAAGTGATCTCATTGTTCAATTCCCACCTATGAGTGAGAACATGTGGTATTTGGTTTTCTGTTCTTGTGATAGTTTGCTGAGAATGATGGTTTTCAGCTGCATCCATGTCCCTACAAAGGACACCAACTCATCCTTTTTTATGGTTGTATAGTATTCCATGGTGTGTATGTGCCACATTTTCTTAATCCAGTCTGTCACTGATAGACATTTGGGTTGATTACAAGTCTTTGCTATTGTGAATAGTGCCACAATAAACATATGTGTGCATGTATCTTTATAGCAGCATGATTTATAATCCTTTGGGTATATACCCAGTAATGAGATAGCTGGATGAAATGGTATTTTTAGTTCTAGATCCTTGAGGAATTGCCACATTGTCTTCCACAATGGTTGAACTAGTTTACAGTTCCAACAACAGTGTAAAAGTGTTCCTATTTCTCCACATCCTCTCCAGCACCTGTTGTTTCCTGACTTTTTAATGATTGCCATTCTAACTGGTGTGAGATGGTATATCTCAATGTGGTTTTGATTTGCATTTCTCTGATGGCCAGTGATGATGAGCATTTTTTCATGTGTCTGTTGGCTGCATAAATGTCTTCTTTTGAGAAGTGTCTGTTCATATCTTTTGCCCACTTTTTAATGAGGTTGTTTGATTTTTTTTTCTCGTAAATTTGTTTAAGTTCTCTGTAGATTCTGGATATTAGCCCTTTGTCAGATGGGTAAACTGTAAAAATTTTTTCTCATTCTGTAGGTTGCCTGTTCACTCTGATGGTTTCTTTTGCTGTGCAGAAGCTCTTTAGTTTAATTAGATCCCATTTGTCTATTTTGGCTTTTGTTGCCATTGCTTTTGGTGTTTTAGTCATGAAGCCCTTGCCCATGCCTGTGTCCTGAACGGTATTGCCTAGATTTTCTTCTAGGCTTTTTATGGTTTTAGTTCTAACATTTAAGTCTTTAATCCATCTTGAATTAATTTTTGCATAAGGTGTAAGGAAGGGATCCAATTTCAGCTTTCTACATATGGCTAGCCAGTTTTCCCAGCACCATTTATTAAATAGGGAATCCTTTCCCCATTTCTCGTTCTTGTCAGGTTTGTAAAAGATCAGATGGTTGTAGATGTGTGGCATTATTTCTGAGGGCTCTTTTCTATTCCATTGGTCTATATATCTGTTTTGGTAGCAGTACCATGCTGTTTTGTTTACTATAGCCTTGTAGTATAGTTTGAAGTCAGGTAGCATGATGCCTCCAGCTTTGTTCTTTTGGCTTAGGATTGTCTTGGCAATGTGGGCTCTTTTTTGGTTCCATGTGAACATTAAGGTCGTTTTTTCTAATTCTGTGAAGAAAGTCATTGGTAGCTTAATGGGGATGGCATTGAATCTATAAATTACCTTGGGTAGTATGGCCATTTTCACAATATTGATTCTTCCTATCCATGAGCATGGAATGTTCTTCCATTTGTTTGTGTCCTCTTTTATTTCGTTGAACAGTGGTTTATAGTTCTCCTTGAAGAGGTCCTTCACATCCCTTGTAAGTTGGATTCCTAGGTATTTTATTCTCTTTGAAGCAATTGTGATGGGAGTTCACTCATGATTTGGCTCTCCGTTTGTCTGTTATTGTTGTATAAGAATGCTTGTGATTTTTGCACATTGATTTTGTATCCTGGGAGTTTGCTGAAGTTGCTTATCAGCTTAAGGAGATTTTGAGCTGAGATGATGGGGTTTTCTAAATATACAATCATGTCATCTGCAAACAGGGACAGTTTGACTTCCTCTTTTCCTAATTGAATACCCTTTATCTCTTTCTCCTGCTTGATTGCCCTGGCCAGAACTTCAAACACTATGCTGAATAGGCATGGTGAGAGAGGGCATCCCTGTCTTGTGCCAGTTTTCAAAGGGAATGCTTCCAATTTTTGCCCATTCATTATGATATTGGCTGTGGGTTTGTCATAAATAGCTCTTATTATTTTGAGATACATCCCATCAATACCTAGTTTACTAAGAGTTTTTAGCATAAAGGGCTGTCGAATTTTGTTGAAGGCCTTTTCTGCATCTACAGAGATAATCTTGTGGGTTTTGTCTTTGGTTCTGTTTATATGCTAGATTACATTTATTGATTTGCCTGTGTTGAACCAGCCTTGCATCCTAGGAATGAAGCCAACTTGATTGTGGTGGGTAAGTTTTTTGATGTGCTGCTGGATTTGGTTTGCCAGTATTTTATTGAGGATTTTTGCATCGATGTTCATCAGGGATATTGGTCTAAAATTCTCTTTTTTGGTTGTGTCTCTGCCAGGCTTTGGTATCAGGATGATGCTGGCCTCATAAAATGAGTTAGGGAGGATTCCCTCTTTTTCTATTGATCGGAATAGTTTCAGAGGGAATGGTACCAGCTCCTCTTTGTATCTCTGGTAGAATTCAGCTGTGAATCCATCTGGTCCTGGACTTTTTTTGGTTGGTAGGCTATTAATTATTGCCTGAATTTCAGAGCCTGTTATTGGTCTATTCAGGGATTCAACTTCTTCCTGGTTTAGTCTTGGGAGGGTGTATGTGTCCAGGAATTAATCCATTTCTTCTAGATTTTCTGGTTTATTTCCATAGAGGTGTTTATGGTATTCTCTGATGGTATTTTGTATTTCTGTTGGATCGGTGGTGATATCCCCTTTATCGTTGTTTATTGCATCTATCTGATTCTTCTCTCTTTTCTTCTTTATTAGTATTGCTAGTGGTCTATCAATTTTGTTGATCTTTTCAAAAAACCATCTGCTGGATTCATTGATTTTTTGAAGGGTTTTTTGTGTCTCTATCTCCTTCAGTTCTGCTCTGGTCTTAGTATTTCTTGCCTGCTGCTAGCTTTTGAATGTGTTTGTTCTTGCTTCTCTAGTTCTTTTAATTGTGATGTTAGGGTGTCAATTCTAGATCTTTCCTGCATTCTCTTGTGGACATTTAGTGCTATAAATTTCCCTCTACACACTGCTTTAAATGTGTCTCAGAGATTCTGGTATGTTGTGTCTTTGTTCTCATTGGTTTCAAGGAACATCTTTATTTCTGCCTTCATTTTGTTATGTACCCAGTAGTTGTTCAGGAGCAGGTTGTTCAGTTTCCATGTAGTTGAGTGATTTTGAGCGAGTTTCTTAATCCTGAGTTCCAGTTTGATTGCACTGTGGTCTGAGAGACAGTTTGGTATAATTTCTGTTCTTTTATGTCTGTTGAGGAGTGCTTTACTTCCAACTATATGGTCAAGTTTGGAATAAGTGCAATGTGGTGCTGAGAAGAGTGTATATTCTGTTGATTTGGGGTGGAGAGTTCTGTAGATGTCTATTAGGTCTGCTTGGTGCAGAGCTGAGTTCAATTCCTGGATATCCTTGTTAACTTTCTGTCTCATTGATCTGTCTAATGTTGACAGTGGGCTGTTAAAGTCTCCCATTATTATTGTGCGGGAGTCTAAGTCTCTTTGTAGGTCTCTAAGGACTTGTTTTATGAATCTGGGTGCTCCCGTAGTTGGTGCATATGTATTTAGGATAGTTAGCTCTTCTTGTTGAATTGATCCCTTTACCATTATGTAATGGTCTTCTTTGTCTCTTTTGATTTTTGTTAGTTTAAAGTCTGTTTTATCAGAGACTAGGATTGCAACCCCTGCTTTCCTTTGTTTTCCATTTGCTTGGTAGATTTTCCTCCTTTATTTTGAGCCTATGTGTGTCACTGCATGTGAGATGGGTCTCCTGAATACAGCAAACTGATGGGTCTTGACTCTTTGCCCAACTTGCCAGTCTGTGTCTTTTAATTGGAGCATTTAGCCCATTTACATTTAAGGTGAATATTGTTATGTGTAAATTTGATCCTGTCATTATGATGTTAGCTGGTTATTTTGCTCATTAATTGATGCAGTTTCTTCCTAGCACAGATGGTCTTTACAATTTGGCATGTTTTTGCAGTGGCTGATACCGGTTGTTCCTTTCCATGTTTAGTGCTTCCTTCAGGAGCTCTTGTAAGGCAGGCCTGGTGGTGATGTTCCCCTCCCTGTGTCCATGTGTTCTCATTGTTCAACTCCCACTTATGAGTGAGAACATTCAGCGTTTGGTTTTCTGTTCTTGTGTCAGTTTGTTGAGAACGATGGTTTCCAGATTCATCCATGTCCCAGCAAAGGACGTGAGCTCATCCTTTTTTATGGCTGCACAGTAATCTATGGTATATACATGCCACATTTTCTTTATCCAGTCTATCATTGATGGGCATTTGGGTTGGTTCCAAGTCTTTGCTATTGTGACTAGTGCTGCAATAAACATACGTGTGCATGTGTCTTTATAGCAGAATGATTAAAATTCCTTTGGGTATATACCCAGTAATGGGATTGCTGGGTGAAATGGCATTTCTAGTTCTAGATCCTTGAGGAATTGCCACACTATCTTCCACAATGGTTGAACTAATTTACACTTCCACCAACAGTGTGAAAACATTCCTATTTCTCTGCATCCTCTCCAGCATCTGTTGTTTCCTGACTTTTTAATGATTGTCTTTCTAACTGGTGTGAGATGATATCTCATTGTGGTTTTGATTTGCATTTCTCTAACGAGCAGAGATGATTAACTTTTTTTTCATGTATTTGTTGGCTGCATAAATGTTTTCTTTGTGAAGTGTCTGTTCATATCCTTTGCCCACTTTTTGATGGGGTTGTTTTTTCTTGTAAATTTAAGTTCCTTGTAGATTCTGGATATTAGCCTTTTGTCAGAGGGATAGATTGCAAAAATTTTCTCCCATTCTCTAGGTTGCCTGTTCACTCTGATGATAGGGAAACTGGACACTTTAAATAATGTAATATGGCAACTCTGAATCATATTCTCCATGCAAATTTTGTTGTTGCATTTTATTTGCTTTTATGTTCAGATTTAATGACTTTTACAAGGTAATTCTGTAAAGTCTGCATTTTTTGTCACATGTGGCCACTGAAGTCTCTTATCAGCTTAGTGTTTAGCTAGTGACTGGATAGAAATTTCCTCAGACACCTGGGGCTAGTAAGTCTTTCAATCTTTGCCAGGAAGCTCCGTGTGTTGGAGCTCACTTTCAACAACAGAAGGGCTGTTTCCAACTCTGCCCTAGTTGGCTGAATGTGGTGGCTCACACCTGCAATCCCAGCACTTTGGTAGGCCGAGGTAGGCAGATCACTTGTGGTTAGGGGTTTGAGATCAGACTGGCCAACATAGTGAAACTTCATCTTTACTGAAAATACAAAAAAAAAAAAAAAAAAATAGCCAGGTATGGTGGCAGGTGTCTATAATTCCAGCTACTCCAGAGGCTGAGGCAGGAGAATCTTTGAACCTGAGAGGCAGAGGTTGCAGTGAGCCAAGATCTTGCCACTGCACTCCAGCCTGGGTGATAGAGCAAGACTCCATCTCAAAAAATAAAAATAAAAAACCTACTCTGTCTTAGCTTTCATTTCCTGTTTGCTCAGTGCCTCAACTTTAATCAGAGGTGAGAGCTTAGGGTCTTTTCAAGTCTTTCTGAGTATGCATACAGCCCTAAGCAGGTGCACTGTCATATGTCTGTGTGTGACCTTCTAAATTTTGCATAGCTTTGTGAGGTGTTGATAATATCACTCAATGGTCTTTGAACTGAGGCTGAAAGATATTAAGTGACTTACTAAAGTACTTCATGAAGCAGTGAGAGATGCCAGATTTAAATCCAAAGTTATGCTGTTTCTTTTCCAAGAAGCAAGACCTCTGCAACTTCCATGGGTGTTCCTCTTCTGTGCTTTTTGGCAATCCTGATTTTAACCCAGCATGGAATTCCTCCATACCAAGTTTGGGACTGAAAGATGAGCTCTTGGGGGTTGGCAAGTGTCTGGGGACAGAGACTTAAAGCCAAAGACGATTCTAAGGAATCTCATGGATGGAGGAAGGAAGGCTTGTCCCATGCGTGATGAGCAAGAGACAAGTAACTTCCTGTGCATCTGAGGACTGGGAGGACATTTGGGGCCATCACAAATGACTCTAGTCCTTTTTAAGAGCTATCATTTCTTGGGCATGCATTACAGGGACCTGGCCCTATGCCAAACACTTAGACTACAGTAGGTCTATGAAACAGCAAAAAGCAAATAAACAAGCAAATCTCAGCCAATGAGTTAATGAAGTGGCGTATGATTTTAGAGTCTAAGATCCTAATTCCAAGGATCTACCAAATTGTTTTCTTGAGTCTTTTCCATGGAATCCTTGACAGGTGGTCACCTTCAATGACAGGGAAATGTATTACTTTCCAATCAACTCATTCCTTCTTCAGTCTCCTCAGCTTGTAGATAGAGAACCCAACACAGTGGAGGGGGCAGACTCCTCTGACTTTCAAGCTATTGTTCTTGCCTTCACCCCTTCTAATCCATGTGGCTTTGCCAAGTCACTTCCCCTCTTTAAGTCTGTTTCTTCATCTGAAAAATGGAGAAAAAATTCCTGCTTAGCCAGGTTGCTGGAGTGTTGATGACATAAAGCAATCCAACTTACCCGGTAGAGGAGCACAATAGTGGCCATTGTTGAAGTTCTTCCCTCTAAGAAACTAAAATCTGTGCCTCAGCAGTTTTCACCCATTGTTGTTAATTCTGCTCCTTTAGACCACTTCCCCAACTCACGCTTTCAGATTACTCTATACAGCGACTGTATTGCCTCTTTTTGGGTAGGCTAAACCACTCCACTCCCTAAAAACACTCCTCAATTATATGACCTTAACTCCTTTTACCACCCAATTTCCTCTTCTCCGAAGATAAGGCCCACTCTCTCTTCAAATCATAATGTGTGAAGGTTTTCACGCTGTTCTGGCCAGCAGAGCAAGAAGAGTGAGATCCACTCCCTCATTCCAAAGCTTATACTGCTTGTAATGCAACCCAAGCTCACCGTCATTTTCCTATTATGCTCACCTTCAATTTCCTTTCCTGGGTCACATGTTTGCACCTACATTTGTGAAGTACAAAGTCAGTATTTTCCCATCCCTGCTGAAGTGCATCCTGTTAGAGACGGCACAATGTGCCAGGCTGCTCAGACCCTGTTTCTCACATCTGTCTCAAAGCCTATAAATTGGCAAGAATAATGAGAATAAATCTTGTTACATCATCCAAGTTATCCTCACTTTCCCACGCCCTTCTACCCACCAATCGCAAATGTCCTGGGTAGATGAGCATCTGAGGCTATTCTAACAAGAGTGAGACTGGAGCCTGGAAAATGCTTAATTTCAACTTAAACCCACAAGTAGCTATTGAGTGCCTGATATGTAGCAGGCATTTGCAAACACAGTCTTCTGACATTCACAACACCCCTCAGTGTCGAGTATCATAAACCCATTTTACAGATGGGAATCAAAGAAGTCAAGCAGTTTGTACAAGATCACATGGTTAATAAGCTTCAAGGATGTGGCACAAGTCTGGGAGGTTTGTTTGACTCCAGAACCCATATTGTTTTCCCTATCTTGTCTAGGTTTCTCATGCTGCTAATGGAGTCTATAAGGAGTTCTTAAAGTGCACACAAACCACCTGAGAAATATGTTAAAAATGAAGATCCACCCTCACCCCCCACATTCTGATTCAGTAGGTCTGGAGAGAGGCTTAGACACCTTTAAGAAATGCTAGGTGATTCTGAGGCTAGTGTTCACAGACAACACCTGCCTTGCCAGCTCAGCTACTGGGCTCCAAAGGTCAATTCCCAAATAATGCTTTTGGGCCAGCACAAATAATGACAACCAGACTCTCCTAGCCAACAGAGATGGTCAGAGCTCTCCTCAGCCATTGTCTTTCATTGCTCCCATGGGATTTTTCAGCCTAGAGCCTAAATATTGCCTCCTTCTGTGACTTTTGACTTGCTTTCCAGATCTGTCCGGGAGAAGCAAGAAACCGTAGGTGTGGATGTTGCAATGGCAGATTATGTGACACCTCTGGAGTGCTCCTTGCATCCCATAATCTCTGACAGTGGAAATAGACCTTCCCAGGCTGCCTGTCCATGCCTTGTCCCAAACCATGAAAATGTACACAGAGCAACAAATGGCTGCTTCGCCCACCATGGTCCATAATCATTGCTTCCCATCCCCATCACATGAAGACACTGCATCAATCAACATTGGCATGTAAAGACACTTGCTTTGCTGATCTTGTAGCCTTCCCTATCTTTTTGCCTGTAGTCATCCAGGGCTGTTTCTTAAAGTCACCCCTCTTGATCACGAGATAAAAAGAGAAAACTGCTTCTTCCTTCCTTTTGGGATATGAGTAATGGCTGAATCCTTCTTGGGGTTAGTATGCCGCAATAAGGTTTCCACAGAAAGGATTTGAAGTTTATTACATTCATGAGCTCTCTGACTGTATTTGGTTTGTTCTACATGGCATGAAAAATTCAGAGACCAGGCTAAAATGTCTATGTAACTTAGAATAAACTACCTTACCTCCCTGAAATCTAGTTCCTTTATCAGTAAAATAGGGGTAACAACCATAACTGCCTCTTTGTTGTTAAGATAATTGAATAGAAACGTAATGCAAAGAGCTCTATGAAGTTGTGGCATGGAGTAGGTGCTCCATGCATATTGTCATTGTTCCCTACATCTTGCTACACACAGTGCAGTCCCCAATGAGGCAGCATCTGCATCACCCTGGAGCTTGTTAAACATGTGGGATTTCATCCCCATCCCAGACCCATTCAACCGAAGTCTGCATGTTAACAAGTTCCCCAGGAATTGAAATCCACATTGAAGCTTGAGGAGCAGTTGTCAGATCATTATCCAGCACAGTGAGAAGGCTGGGAGTGGGGACAGTGACATCTTTCTAGCCAATGTTTTTATCTTTTTGCCCTGCTTGCCACCCCTGCCACTCCATGCCAAATTCACATTCCATCTTCCTGTATGAGTGGTGGTACTAAAACTAAAACAGAACTCTGGCCTCTTCACTCTTGAACATGTGGATGGCTCCCTGATGCCCAAAGGATAAAGAACCAACTCTGTGGAGTGGCATGCAAGGCCCATCAGAATCTGGCCATATCCTGTCTTTTCATCCTTGTTCGATTCCCACTCTACACCTGCAGATACTGTGCTGTGGCCACAGTGAGCAATGTCTGTCATTCCCAAAGGCAGCCTTCATTTTCAGGCCTCCACTCCTTATTCCAGAGGTGGTCCCTTCCCCAAGGGACACTCGGTCCTGTCATCGCCTCCAAGCTTCCTTATGCTCCACTTCCTGGAACGTTCTCTGCCTCCAAAACCCTGTTCAACATTCAAGGCTCAGCTCCACTGCTATTGTCAGAATATGTGCAGACCAGTGGCCAGGTATAAAAGTTCCACGATGAATGAGCATCTTACAGCCAAGAACCTGGGTTTTTCCTTGGCCTACCAGCAACTATCTAAATCTTCTTGGGCATGTCACCTAAACTTTTGACCCTCAAGCACTCCTTCCAACCCCAGCTGGGTAAAGAAGATAAGAAAGGTGCCAACCTCAGAGAATTGTTATGAGGATCCTTGGGGGCCACTATATCTAGCATAGTGACTGACACACAGTAAATGCTCAATAAAAGCTAGCTAAGCCCACTACAGTAAAACCTACTACAGTGCAATTTCCATAAAGTCTCTAGGTTTGTTTTCTTCATCAATGTAATCCCAGTACCTGGCTCAATTTCTGATACACAATATATGCTCAATAAATATTTGCTAAATAATGAATGTCTAAAATGTGTTATGTAAATTGCAAAGCCCTGTACAAGTAAGAACCTTTTGGTTCTTATTTTGTTTGTTTTTGTTTTTGTAATTAAGATTTAGATAACTTGAGAAAGAGAATGAGAGGAAGAGATCATAAATATATTATTACTGATAACCGCTGACTTATGGCTGTCTTCCAGATGCAGACAGACAGGCTATGACTTTTTCATGCATGATTCTAAGAATACACACTATGGGTTCTTTTCCCATTATTTCAACATCTTATCCAATCTGTTTTCAGTTCCCCCATCACCATAACAACTTGCACTTCCCATAATAACTATTTAGAGCTGCAATATTCTCTTGATCCCCTGCAATCACCAATTTGGCTCTAAAAGCTCCATTACTCTGTCCACCTTCAAGCTTCTAGGAGGCCTGTCCTTGATCATCCTCCAATCTCAAAAATGCTGACATCTTTCTTTTCTAAGAAAGGCAATGAAAGAGGTCCTGTGAAGATATGGGCCAAACACTTGAATGAGAGATAGGAGATAGGAGTTGCCTTTAATTAGGAAGACAAGGACAACAAAAGAATGGAAATAACCCTTTCCCAACATGATTACCATCATCTATTCTCTTCCAGGCCAACAGTGATGTCCCCACCCCTCACACTCTGCCAAAAGTCTTTCTCAAATAAAGAAACTTGGACTGAAGAGGCTGAAGATGGCCTCTATCCCAGGGAATCTCAGATCTTAATACACACAGCTTGTTAAGTGGTGGAATCACCTGCAAATATTGTAGTGGCAGGTTCTGGAAGTTAGTAGATCTGTGGGGGAACCTGAGATTCTGTGTTTCACAAAAGCTCCAGATGTTGCAAATGTTGCTGGTCTGTGGAATACTCTTTGAGCAACACGAGCTTACTCTATCTCTGAGCTATGAATACCATCATTCTTCTGGAAATGTACAAGTCAAGTCCTCACTAAATAACTTGTAACTTTTTTTTTGTACAGTTACTATATGGTAAGCAGTGTGATAGTCATTTCAACTAGCTTACTCGATGTAATGTGTTCACATCCCCATTTTATAGATGAATAACTTGAGTCTCAGGGAGGTGGAATGAGCCTTCTTAATTACTGGTCTTTCATTCCTTGGGGTGTGGAATTGTGGGCTTGAGCTTCAGCTGGGGAAGCTTTGGCTATGAACAAGAACCACTCTCCTGAAAACACCAGGATACTAGTGGACATTTGTCTTGTGCATTTCCATTTCTGCCACTACAAGACAATCTCCATGATCTGAAAATGATTTAGCACCCACTTGCTATTACTCACACAGGTTCTCGTGGGTAAGAGTTTCTCAAGAAAATGGGCTTCAAGCCACCTTTGTTAGAGTTACCAAAGATGGTTAGAATAAATGTGTATTTGTAAAAGCACGTTGTAAACCTCAAATAAATATAATAAAATGTGTAAATGAATAAATAAATGCATATATATCTGTTCCCATCCAGATCATGTCTAAGACTGGTTAATTTTCCACCAAGTTGCCTTTTTCTGCTGGGCACATAGCTTGAGTACATCTCTCAGGCCCCTACCTGGGGTCTTGAGATCGGTTCTTGCCAATGAGCTGTGAGGGGAAGTAACATGGTCTCCACACTGTGGCAATGAAGACTGGGGCTGTCTCCACATTCCCACCCCATTCTCTCACTTGTGGGATTGACACAGAGGACCTGGGACAGGAATCTGAGGCTATAAGAAATAATAGAGCCACTTGACGGGGGAGCTTGGGTCCCAGAACAACCCAGAGTAAAATAGAGAACTCTGGCCCCACTGACCCATACTGGGTTGTGACATGAAGAACAAGCCTTTATCTTACTGTCATTGAAACTGTCGGATTATTTGGTAAATGTTGGCTTTTTCTAACTTTTTTTTTTTTTTTTTTTTTTTTTTTTAACTAATATATAGATTGAATGAATATTGGTAGATGAAGCCCAGAAATCTGAATTTCTCAGAAAGCCTTCAGGTAATTCTGAAAAACTGAAGTTTCCTGAAAAGGATAATGGCTGGGACACAGGCCAGAAATGTGCTTGTGTGGCCCAAATAGTTGTGTGAAAGATAACAATTCGCAGTGACTCTTTTCCATCGTGAATTATCCTCACGCCCGCTCCTTCCTCATTCCTGCCTGGGGCATGAAACACCAGAAACTAAGCACACCCTTTATAGCCTGTTATGCTAGCATTTGCTTTCTTGCAGATGGAAAAGTTGATTTCTAGAACATGAGCTCAGTCTCAGACCACTTGATAAGCTGATTGAAACGGAAGTCACAAAGCCTGGATGCACACCAAGTATTTTGTCTGCTGAAACAGCAAAGCTCAAAGAGGATTCATCTTTATCTTCATATTTATCATATTTTCTGTCCATTCAGAGTCAAAAACCAAGCCTTGAGGCAGTGTGGGGGTTGGGGTTAAGTGAAAGAAAATGCCAACATACCTATTTTAGGGAATGGGAAAGTGTGTGTGGGTTTGGAAGTTTCTCTCAACTACCACTACTTGAAAGCAGGTACCTGCCAATCCCAAAATACGGGTCTTCAAGGGACTCTTGTTTCTCTGCTTACTGTGGGACTCCAGTGGCACAACAGCATGGCAGCTCCCTTCACCCCCAACACACGCACACACACACACATTCACACTTAAAGCCTACTGAGAGAGCATTCCCTTTCGGTGGCTCTTGAGTGGCACAGTTACGATCTAGTTAGAAACTGGTTATTGTTGAGAAACCGTTAGTCTTCCCCTTCACCTTCCTGGTGCCTGTAAGGGGCCCCACCTCTGTTCATGATTCACTGTTTCTCTAAGTTATGGGTGAATGGTCACTACACTGAGTCACCCTTTGTCCAGAACTGTCTGAGATTTTAGTGAGCTTGGGCAGAGGATGGAAAAGGAATGGTCCCTGTCCAGCTCTGATATTACGGCATCAAGTAATCAGGACAGGGAAAAACTGGCCTTCTGCCCATTCTGAAGTCAAAGGAGACAATATCCAATGTCCTATGTCAGCTGAAGAAGGGTAATTCCCATTCCCAACTCATACAGCCCATACCAATTCTCTGCTTCTTTCTGGCAAGTAGTGGAAATGGTGGTATCCTGAGGTCTTCCTGGCTCCAAAGGAAAGAACCAAACCCCAAGAAACCCCTCTTACTTAGCATAGACAGTATTAAGATTCTAAAAACTCAAAACGGAAATTTTCACCCTTGGAAAATCAAAATGCTGTATACAAACTCTCATGGCAGCAGGCATAGTGTTGAAGTATAACAGGCTCTTTGGGGTTCATAGACCCTGAACTCCTTGATGGCAGAGACTTTACCTTACTCATCACCATGATACCAACAGCTTAACAGGTACTCAGTGAAATAATTGCCAAAGAAATGAGTGCACGCAGGAATGAATAAATGTGAACTACTCAGTTTTCCACAGTTCATGAGACCCAACTCAATCATAAAGAGCTCCATGATGTGAGGAGATATAGTAATTAAGCACATGGACATAAAAGGCCCAAACCTCCAACTTTTCACTCAATGCATGAATCATCAGTGTAAAGAAGTCATGTCCTGCAGATGCCTGATGATTTGATTTGAGGTTAAATTTACTCCTGTGACCTCATTATTTTAAGTAGCCTCAGGCACCTGCAACTGGGTAAACCAAGCCAGAACCAGAACAGTAACTCAGGAGACATGGAAAAACTGTATAAACAGATGTGTGCAGTAAATTAAAGCGTGCCATGGCCTTGAAACTTACATTATAAAATGAGAAGAAAAAAACCCCAAACATCTATGATTCTAATTGAAGCCACATTTCTGCAGCTAGGTGATGACAATTAAAGCACGAGACAGGGAGTCTTACACTCACTTGCCCAGCCTCTGTTTCTAATGATACTAATTCCATTCATGACTCAAATCTCAACCTCCAGTAGTGAATACATTGTAATAACTGTTCTTGATGTTTCTGTGGTTTTGTGGTACCTATTATTAAATTGGAGCTGATGGTTGGGATGTATAGAATGCTCTGTCTGCTTCAGGGATCAGTTTGTAGAATGTTTTAGAAGGAAGTGTGGTTGAGTAGAGAGATCTATGGATTTTGTAGTCTCATATCAAAGCTCAAATCTGTTCCTTGTTAGCCTTATTGCCTTGAGCAAGTTATTTAACCTCACTGAGTCTCAGGTTCCTTGTCAGTAAAATGAAAATAATGGTACATGCTTAGCATGGGCATTATAAGGATTACATGAAATATTCAATATAAAATGCATCACCCTTAGTATGACACACAGGTCAGTGAACTTGGGTCCACTCCCTTCTCTTCTTTTCATCCCAAACCTTCCACATATCACTTGTCTTTCTTCTTTTTATATAATATCCAATGTTTCATCTCCCTTCCAGAGTCCAATGCAATGTTGAATATCTGGCAGAAATTAACCAAATGAACATTGAGATGAAATGCTTCCAGTCAAATACCTTTCTTTGGTTAACTCTCTCCTACTGAAGCTCTGACTTTGATCTTCTGTACTTCAGGTCAGTTCAGACCATTTTCAGAAGCTCTGTTTTGCAGTGAACACTCAGGAGAGCATTGAGTAGAGCTATGCCTAGGTCCTGGTTCCCGTCATGGTTACTGATAGTCTGGAGAAAGGGCCTGGTAGAGGAGATTCCTAAGCAGATATTTTCAGTGTTTTGTTTTCTTTTCTTTTGAGACAGAGTCTCACTCTGTTACCCAAGCTGGAGTGCAGTGGCATGATCTTGGCTCACTGCAAACTTCACCTCCTGGTTTCAAGTGATTCTTGTCCCTCAGTCTCACAAGTAGTTTGGATTACAGGCTTGTGCCACCATACTCCATTAATTTTTGTGTTTTTAGTAGAGAGGGCGTTTCACCATGTCGGCCAGGCTGGTCTCAAACTCCTGGCCTCAAATGATCTACCCACCTCAGCCTCCCAAATCCCCTGCTGGGATTACAGGCATGAGCCCTAGCACCCAGCAGCTTTCCAGTATTTTCTATGTGTGATCTTCCTTCCTCCTGAAGTGAGCATGTTTACCCAGTAGGCACCTTCTACTTCTCTGTATTGATCACTGCAAATAAACAAGAACTTTCCCTTCACAACACACATAGAACTCAGCACTTCCTTCTGCCACTATTCACATTGTAACCCAAAAATAAAATTTAAAGCCTCACCCCCACCCCCAACCACCTGAATGAACTCCCTCCTCTTGGCCAGGGCACTCCAAAGTTAACCTGAAAGACTGGTTCAGGCCATGATGGGAAGGGGGGGTTGGACATGCCCCATCATGCCGGTCTCTTTTTCAGAATTCAAGAAAAGCCAACCAGCATTTAACTGCAGGAACTTAATGTCTGATAAGAAACATTTACTATGGATTCTCTCTGAAGCCTGCTACCTGGAAGTTTCATCTGCATGATAAAACTCAGTCTCTACAGTCTCTTATCCCAACCCAGGCATTCCTTTCTATTGATAATAACTCTTTCAACAAATTGACAATCAGAAAAATTTTAAATCTACCTGTAACCTGGAAGCCCCGTTGCCCCCACTTCAAATTGTCCCACCATTCTGGACTGAACCAATGTGTATCTTAAATGCATTTGATTGATGTCTCATGTCTCCCTAAAATGTATAAAACCAATCTGCCTCCCAACCACGTTGGGCACATGTTCTCAGGGTCTCCTAAGGGCTGTGTCACAGGCCATGGTCACTTATATTTGGTTCAGAATAAATCTCTTCAAATATTTTACAGCGTTTGATTCTTTCCATTGGCAACATCCTGTCCCAGATGATACGTGTCAGTGAATTTATCTTATTCTTCCTCTCATCATCCCTTCCCACTTTCCCCCTCCTGAAGCTGCCTTTGCAAAATTATGACTGAGACAGTGAAAGAGATCTATATTAACCGACTCCATCTGGCTTCTAACCTCCAAGTTGTCCTTGTTCATTCCTGAACAGAGGCTGAACTAACTTTGGGAGAAACTTAGTTTATAGTTTAAAACTAAGATGATAGCCCCTTCCCAATGCAGACCTCCTTCCTGCTTGGGGACTAGGTTGCCTTTGTAGGATGAACATTAGCCAAAGGATTAGAAATTATGGTTTAGGAGTCATGCAACTGGAGGCTATAAGATTCTGCCCTCCCTACAATGCTCCTAAGATCAATGCCTGAGATATTTTGTGGAGCCTGCGTTTCATGGATCAGTTGGCACCACCCAGATCGACAAACTGGCTCATCTGACCTTGTGGCCCCCACCCAAGAACTGACTCAGTGCAAGAAGACAGCTTGGACTCTCTATGATTTCATCTCTGACCAATCAGAACTCTGGGCTCACTGGCTTCCCTTCCCTCATCCCCACCGTCCACCAAGTTTTGCTTAAAAACTCTGCTCCCAGAGTGTTTGGGAAGACTGATTTGAGTAGTAATGAAACTCTAGTCTCTTGCACAGCAGGCTCTGAGTGAATTACTCTTTCTCTATTGCAATTCCCCTGTCTTGAGAAATTGGCTCTGTCTAGGCAGAGGGCACGGTAAACCCACTGGGTGGTTACCCTCCCCCAACACACACACGAAGGTGATAACCTACCATAAGGCAGCCACACCAGGTCTGCTCCTCAATAGTTGTGCAAACTTGAACAATAACAATGAAAACATTTTCTGATCAATTTTCAGTTTCATGGTCTGCAGGACAGAATTTTTTTTTTCCCCCACAGGTATTGGGAAGGCTAAAAAGAAAAATAAATTGTGGTCATTTCTTTATATTTTAAATTGACCTTCATATCCCTTAGCCAAGTATCAAGCCCCAGGATGCTGAGTCTTAATTCACTCTCTCTCACTCTGTTACATGGGAAACTGAGCTGGAAATGAAACCGCCTTTGCAAAAATTATAACAGTGAGAAAATTATGGTAGGTGAATGAGATCTTATTTAACTAACCCCCATCTTGCCCCACCTTGCTTTAGCTGCCCTTAATTATTCCTGGCCTTAGGCCAAGCTAACTTTAGGAGACATTTAGTTCCCCTCCACAAAATTAGTTCCCCTCTCCTCCTCAAAAAGGCTTCTTGATCTAATACACAACTTCAGTAGTTTCAGGGTACAAAATCAATGTACAAAAATCAGTAGCATTCCTATACACCAATGATATCCAAGCTGAAAGCCAAATCAAGAATAGAATTCCATTTACAATAGCCATAAAAAGAATAAAATACCTAGGAGAATATAGTTAATCAAGGAGGTGAAAGTCCTCTACAATGAGGATTACAAAACACTGCTCAAAGAAATCAGAGATGACACAAACAAACAGAAAAATATTCCATGGTCATGGACAGGAAGAATCAACATTCTCAAAAAGGCCATACTGCCCAAAGCAATTTACAGATTCAGTTCTATTCCTTTCGAGCTACCAATGACATTTTTCACAGAATTAGAACAAAACTATTAAAAAGTTCATATGGGGTGAGGTCAGTCATGGTGGCTCATGCCTGTAATCCCAGCACTTTGGGAAGCTGAGGAAGGTGGATCACCTGAGGTCAGGAGTTCAAGACCACCCTGGCCAACATGATGGAACCTCATCACTACTAAAAATACAAAAATTAGCCAGGCATGGTGGCACGTGCCTATAATCCCAGCTACTCAGGAGGCTGAGGTGGGAGAATTGCTTGAACCTGAGAGGTCGGGTTGCAGTGAGCTGGGATTACACCATTGCACTCCAGCCTGGGTTTCAGAGTGAGATTCCATCTCAGTAATAATAATAATAATAATAATAATAATAATAATAATAATATGGAACCAAAAAAAGAGCTCAATTAGACAAGGCAATCCTAAGCGAAAAGAACAAAGCTACCTAACTTCAAACTATACTACAAGGCAGTAGTAACAAAAACAGCATGGTAATGGTACAAAAACAGGTGCATAGATTGATGGAACAGAATAGAGAGCCCAGAAATAATGTTGTATATCTACAAC
This sequence comes from Piliocolobus tephrosceles, assembly GCF_002776525.5. NCBI lineage: Eukaryota > Metazoa > Chordata > Mammalia > Primates > Cercopithecidae > Piliocolobus > Piliocolobus tephrosceles. Next base: position 28,553,233 of record NC_045449.1, read on the forward strand.
CATCTGATCTTTGAGAAAATTCACAAAAACTAGCAATGGGAAAAGGACTTCTTATTCAATAAATCATGCCAAGATAACTGACTAGCCACATGCAGAAGATTAAAACTGGACCCCTTCTTTACACCATATACAAACATTAACTCCAGATGGATTAGAGATTTAAATCTAAAACCAAAAACTATAAAAACTGTGGAAGGTAACCTAGGAAATACCATTCTGGACATAGGAACTGGCAAAGACTTCATGATAAAGATACTAAAAGCAACAGCAACAAAAGCAAAAATTGACCAATGGGACCTAATTAAACTAAATAACTTCTGAACAGCAAAAGAAACTATCAACAGAGTAAGCAGGCAACCTACAGAGTGGGAGAACATATTTGCAAATTGCATCTGACAAAGGTCTAATATCCAGAAACTACAAGAAACTTAAACAAACAAGCAAAGAACAAACAACCCCATTAAAAAGCGGGCAAGGACATGAACGGAAACTTTTCAAAAGAAGACATTCATGTGGCCAGCAAGCATATGAAAAAATGCACAACATCACTGATGACAAGAAAAATACAAATCAAAACCACAATGAGATACCATCTGACATCAGTCAGAATGAATATTATCAAAAGGTAAAAAAAAAATAACAGATTCTGGCGAGGTTGTGGAGAAAAGGGAATGCTTATGTACTGGTGGTGGGAATGTAAATTACTTCAGCAATTGTGGAAATCAGTTTGGCAATTTCTCAAAGAACTTAAAACAGAATTACCGTTTGACCCAACAATCCTATCATTGGGTATATACCCAAAGGAAGATAAATCCCTCTACCATAAAGACACATGCATGTGTATGTTCATCACAGCACTATTCACAATAGTAAAGACATGGAATCAACCCATCAATGGTAGACTGTGGTCTACTATTGTGGCACATGTATTACATTGTAGTACAAATGTGGTACAAATGTGGTACATGGAAGACTATGCAGCCATAAAAAGGATGAGATCATGCCCTTTGCAGCAACATTGATGGCCATTATCCTTGGCAAACTAACACAGGGACAGAAAACTAGATACTGCACATTTTCACTTATAAGGAGGAGCTAAACATCGAGTACATATGGACACAAAGAAGGGAGCAATTGACTAGGTGCAGTGGCTCATGCCTGTAGTCGCAGCACTTTGGCAGGCTGAGGCAGCAGGATTACTTGAGCTCAGGAGTTGAAGATTCACCTGGTCAACACCCTGAGACCCTGTATCTACTAAATATATATATATATATATATATAATTATCTGGGCATGGTGGCACTTGCCTGTAGTCCCAGCTCCTCTGGAGGCTGAAGTGAAAGGATCTCTTGAGCCTAGAAGGTCAAGATTGCAGTGAACCATGATTGTGTCACTGCATTCCAGCCTGGGTGACAGAGAGAAACCTTGTCTCCAAAAAAAAAAAAAAAAAGAAAAGAAAAGAAAAAAATAGAACAACAGAAAACAGACACTGGGGCCTATTTGAAGGTGGTGAGTGAGAGGAGGATGAGGATTGAAAACTACTTATTGAGTACTATGCTTACTATCTGGGAGATGAAATAATTTGTACACCAAATCCCTGAAACATGCAATTTACCTATACAGCAAACTTGCACATGTACCCCTGAATCTAAAATAAAAGTTTTTAACAAGAAAAATAAATTGTGATCATTTACTTCTTTTTTTAAATTTACCATTACATCTCCTAGCTAAGTACCAAGCACCAGGAGATTGAGTCCTAATTCACTCTCCTTCACTCTGTTACATGGGAAACTGACCTGGAAATGAAACCACCTTTGCAAAAATTGTAATGCTGAGAAAATTATGGCAGCAAAAGAGATCTGATTCAATCAATCTTCATTTTGCTTATAGCTGCCCTTAATTATTCCTTGGCTTAGACTGAGTTAACTTTGGGAGACATTTAGTTTATAGTTTAATTGATAATAGGCCTTCCCCAAGTCTCAGCCACTTTTGTAAAGCTAATGAGAGACCACCAGGCTAGAAGGATAGAGGACCCTGAATTCTGTTAGAGTGTAGACATAAATGATTGCCAGCCATTATTGCAGAGGTCACAGGATATGCAACTGCCCCAATAACTCCTGCAGATAACATCACCATTGTAGAACCTAAGATTGGCCTTTTGAGATATCTTTTCATGTTTTTTGGACGGCCAATGGCTCCACCTGGACCCACCAATTGCTCCTGTAATTTTATCTGTGACTCAAGCAATCAGTACTCCCCATACCCTAGCCCCCTACTCACCAAACTGTCTTTGAAAAGACCCTTGCTGGTCACTGGTCACGATGGCTTACACCTGTAATCCCAGAACTTTGGGAGGTGAAGGTGGACCAATCGTGTGAGCTCAGGAGTTCAAGACCAGTCTGGGTAGCATGGCAAAACCTTGTCTCTACAAAAAATACAAAAATTAGCCTGGCATAGTGCTGCATGCCTGTAGTCTCAGCTACTTGAGAGGCTGAGGTGGGAGGACCATCTGAGCCTGCAGAGGTTGAGGAGGCAGTGAGTTGTGGTTGTGCCACTGCTCTCCAGAGTGGGTGACAGAATGAGACCCTATAAAAAAAAAAAATAATGAAAGAGAGAGAGAGAGAGAAAGAAAGAAGAAATGAAAGAAAGAAAGAAAGAAAGAAAGAAAGAAAGAAAGAAAGAGAGAGAGAGAGAGAGAGAGAGAAAGAAAGAAAGAAAGAAAGAAAGAAAGAAAGAAAGAAAGAAAGAAAGGAAGGAAGGAAGGAAGGAAGGAAGGAAGGAAGGAAGGAAGGAAGGAAGGAAGGAAGGAAGGAAGGGAAGGAAAACTCCCAGCCTCCAAGCCTTCGAGGAGATTGATTTGAGTAATAACTCTGTCTCCAGCGTGGTGTGGTCGGCTTCGCATCAATTAAACACCTTCTTTGCTGCAGTGTCATGGTTTCTGTGTATTGATTGTGTCAGTGCAGCATTCAGGAAGAACTTGTCGAGTGATTACAGAAAGACCCCTGAGTGAGATTGGTGCTGACAGCCTCTCTGAACACTACCCCTGAACTATATCTTGCTCTCTCTTCCGAAACAGAGTCCTTCCAGTGATCCAACCCAGGGTATGTTCTGGCTGGAGAAGTACCCTCCTCTCTGGACTTGTCCAGGGACTTCTGGCTCCCAAGAGATGGATGTGAATCTGTTCCTATGTCCCAGGCCCCTAGCTTCCTGCTCCCTCCCTCTGCTTCCCAATCAGATCCAGCCACCTCATACTCAGTAAGAGTTTTGAGCAGAGTGTCACCCGGGGTACCCAGACCCATCACTGTGGTAAGTCCTAGCAGGTGCAGGTATAACATCCCCTTTGCAACTTACTAAACATGTGACTTTCCTTCCCCATACCACCACACTCCCCCTCTCTCTCTCGTAGACACACACACACACACACACTGAGACTCTGCTTCCTCCTCTATGAAGTAAGGTAGCTGGTGCTAACGCTCTTGTGTTAGTAAAAGACCTTTCTCTGAATCAGATCCCTCTGGGATCCAGCTCCTCCATGTTGGGCACTGTTCACTGGAAGGAGAAAAAACACAGGGACGGTGGCCCCCTGGGAGGGTCATGGGGGCCAATGCAACAGGTCTTTGTCTTCTCAGGTCATTTCTCAGAAACATATCCTTGGGTAGGTTTTTTTTTGCAGGGGGCGATAAGGCCAAGCCAAGGACATGAAGTGTGGAAACAGCAGTGCCAGATATATCCGCATACTCATTTCTCCCACACACACCCATGGAGCCAGATAACTGATGGAGATTGATAACAACAATAACAATTAACATTTGTGGATTACCCTGGAGGCCAGCCTAAGGGCTTAGCAAGTATTTATTTAACTTACTCATCCTCAGAACAATGCTAGGAGGTAGGGACTATGACTATTCTCATCTTACAGATGTTGAAACTACATTTCAACATTTGTAGAGGCACTACAAGGCTAAGTAAATTGACCAGAGTATATAACATCGTAAGTGACAGAGCTGGGGCTCAGACCCTGGAAGTCAGGTTCTAGAGGTTGCTCATTGAACCTCTTAACCAGACAGAGAGCTTCAGACACAGGCAGGCACTCACACACAGTAGGACTGGCTTCTTCCAGTCATTGGGATGGAAAGAAGGGGCCCATCCAGCCTCCCTCACTAGACCTGGCCATGGTCAGCGCCAGCACCTAGCACTCTCACCTCTGCTCCGTAGGGGAAGGGCTTGTCTCAGCAGAGGTACACAGATATTCATACCCAAGAGCTCCTACCATTCCCACCCTTAGTCCCTGGGCAGTAGAAACCAGGGAAAATTCTCTCATACAAGTCCTCAGACAAAGGCCTACTCATGCTTGTGGAGACATCTGACCACAGGGCCAAGTCTTATCCCAGACAATCTCTACGTTCTCCAAAGCAGCCATCCCTTTGACCTTGAAAAATCAGGCAGTAATGCACTCTTTTCAGGGTAACACTGAGGCTTAGATGAGATGCTGCATTCAAAACACGTAACGCAGGACTGTGCACACAGTAGGAGCCTAATAAGTGAAGGCACTAGTAAGATGCCGCTGCTATAATTAACTGAAAGCACAGCTAAGTGCAGAGATAGACACCCAGACACGGTGTTCCTGCAGCCTCTCTGCATCAAGACTGGCTAGGGGAAGACGTTCTGGAAAGCAGGCCTGGAAGGGCTTTGCGCAGCTAAAGCTGACCTGGGAATCAGACAAGAGGAGCAGAGGCAGGGGGAAGGAAGGAAGATATTAGTCCAGGGCAGTGGCTGAAGTGTCCCAAGGGTCCTGACCCGTTGCCCTCTCTTCACTAATCCCTGATGAAACTGGAGCTGGAAATTCACCGCCAAACCTTGAGGACTCCGGGAACGTCCCTCCCACCTGCTCCCTTTTCCACATTTTCACATGGCCGGATTCCCTGTGTGCTCTGAGCCTTTACAATGAAGTCTGTAATTTCCTCCCAGGCCCTGAAAATGGGAATGTCCCAGCTATGTTGATTGTCCCCAAAAGGCAAGACAAAGCCTGTTCACAGGCCTGACCTCTGAGCCCTGAAAGCAGGTCACACTCTGGCCTCTTTCCAACCCAGCTCTGGAGCTATCCAGCAGCCATAGGAAGGCCTGCCAGCTACATGCTTCATCCTCCCAGTCAGGTCTCTAGTCATCTGGGAAGTCCCAGGGATTCTCCCCAACCAGAGAGATGAATGATTCCTTCCCAGGTACTCCAGTGGAGCTGGGCACTTGCTAGAATAAGAGGGAGGTCAAACTACCTTCAGTGTGAGAACATCACTTCTGCAGCCTTTTTTTCTGTACCCCTAAAAGAGCAGAAATGAGTGACTTCACAAAGCTATGGATTCAGACTTTACAGACTGAGTGTAGAGCAGGAAGTCAGGGGTACAGGGACTAACTGTGAGCTCATACCTTGTTGGAGGAAGCAGCCTCACCATCCCCACAATCCATATACTCACCAGAGGGACGGCCAGGCCATGTGGGCAACCAGACTGGTCTACACCCCCAACTTGGAGTGGGAAGGTCCAGGATCACCCCCAGGCCTGACCTCTCCCCAGCTGTGCGATCTTCATCAAGGCTTAGCCTCTCTGGGCCTTCATTTGCTTGCCTGCTAACTAGTAATGACTAAACCCTGAGGTCTGAAGCAGCTAAGGCCTGAGACACCCCGGCTTCTGTGCCCAGCAGGTGGGTCCCCATCCGTGTGTGCCATTCTCCTTCATGCCCCAACCCTGGGTCTTGCTCTGCTTGCTGCACTAACTGCCCTTTCATCAACTCCTCTGCCCACCAGCAGCACATTCAGGTGGTTTTTCTGAGAAGATTCCCTTCTGTTTTGTGAAATAGGCAGCAAATAGGGGCTATGCTGTCCCAGTAAAAAGAATTACTCCAGCCCCAGAGCCTTTCCCCACGTTCAAGTGAAGATCTCTATACAGCCACACAGAGGGCCTCCAAAGAAGCTTATCTTACTCCACATTCTTCTAGGTGACAGCAGTCAAGCCCCACATTCCCCATCCCCCAAGTTCTGCCAAGAGCCACAGCTGGGCAGAACAAGAGCGAGCCACATTTCTCTTGGGACTTCCTTATTAGTGCTTATCGCAACCTTGGCACGCCAAGCACACCATGCCATCAACCCACTATCCCCCAACTCTGCCACGGCTGCTTAGCCTGGCAAGACCCAGGTCTTCTGCTCTACACCAGCTGCCCTCAGCAAAATGTGTGTCTTCAGAAGGTCTTTTTGCCAGGGCATCAGCTCCATTAATCCCCATGGTGTGCTAATAGGTGACAGTCACTCTGCTAAATACCCATGTCAATAAATACACAAGGCAGAATATTCTAATCCATTGTTATCTCAGACCAGAACATTAGGCAGCAATGAATCACTAGCAGAGAAGGCATTCACTTTTCAATTATCTTTTAATCCTTCTGATTCCATCAAGAAGAAAACCTTAGTGCTTGTACTTGCCAATCTCTCTCTCTCTGTCCGTCTGTCTCTCTCTCTTCAGTGAGAGAGTAAGCTTATAAGCTCAGTACTCAGTACACCAGGCAGCAGCTGCATCAACTTTGAATCAAAAAACAAGTTTGTTTTGATTATATTTATGGTAAGCAATACTGGCTCCAAATTTGCAATAGTTATAAATTTCCTTTTAAAATGAATTTATTTCAGAAAAAAGTGAGTCATTTTAAATAAAACCACTAAGCATATAAGAGAACAGTGTCGCACAAACTTGTCAAAAATCTCAAAGGTAGAATACCAAAATTGAGAATATGCTTTAGCTGAAAGGCACGCCACAGAAGTGAGAGTTCCAAGCCCTGGGACTGGCTGGTAGACAAGGTGTTTGGAACGCAGAGTTCCTTAATGTCCTTTCAAATCTCAGTTCCAAGGTTACTGTGTACCCACAGGATAAGCTCCCCCTTTTATTCTTCTGTCCATTCATTCTTTCAGCAAGTAGTTAAGTTTTATTTTTTGTGGGTTTTTGTGAATACCAAAATATTGCTGAACAGAGAGCTCTGTCCAGCACCAAGTCTGGGTTCTATGGAAGAAATTGGGGAAACAGGACACAGGGTTGTCCAGCAAAGTCTCTGTTGGTGACTGAGTGGCTGGCAAGATCCCTGGGCTTACCTGTTGGGTAGGACCTGGTCTGGCTGGAAGTGGACTGAGGCCAATGTCGTGCTGGTGATGGTGGCCAGCTGCTTCTGTGGCATGTATCATGTCTGAGAAAGAATGGTGCACCGTGATAGGTCCACGCAGTGTCAGAAAGCAAGGTGGCCAGGTCGCAGGTTGTCACTTATTAAAACTTTGTCATAGAAAAACCATACAAATGGAAGTCATATTCTAATTTCTGTTCTGTTTTCACCTGGTTGCATGGCCTTCAGCATGTCACTTTGTCTCCCCAGACCTCAGTTTTCTCATCTGCAAAAGGGTAGGGGTGGGTAATATCTGTTAGCTCAGAGGACTATTGGGAGAATTAAAAGTGAGCTTCTTCCAGGCAGAAATCATGTCTGTTCGTGTAGAAGTTATGTAGACCCAGTGTCTGCCCCATGGTAGGTTCCTTTTTTTTTTTGTTTAGATGGAGTTTCTCTCTTGTTGCACAGGTTGGAGTGCAATGGCACAATCTTGGTTCACTGCAGCCTCGGCCTCCTGGGTTCAAGCAATTCTCCTGCATCGGCCTCCCGAGTAGCTGGGATTAAGGTGCTTGCCACCACCCCAGCTAACCAGCTAAGTTTTGTATTTTTAGTAGAGATGGGGGTTTCACCATATTGGCCAGCATGGCCAATCTCAATCTGCTGACCTCAAGTGATCAGCCCACCTCAGCCTCCCAAAGTGCTGGGATTACAGGTGTGAGCCACTGTGCCCAGCCAGTTGCTAATTATTTTAATGGGTTAATATAGGCAAGGGGCCAGCAGAAATCTCCTGCATATGTAAATTCTTGAAGCTGTCAAGTCTGATGAGAACAGTCTCTCCCTCTAGTCAGCACCAGCACTTTTCTGCGGTGAGGATGAATCAACAACAGGGCAACAACGGGCGAAGGTAACTGAAAAGCTCAGTGATTCTCTGTGGATCCTGAGGACTTAGAAGGTGGCAGAGGAATCGATCCCAGTTCCTAGGTCCAGCAAGGCACCTGGGTGTAGGGCCAGCCCTCCACTTCTCTAAGCTTTAGCATTGTCAGTTTGTCTGAGTGGGGAAAACAGAAATATTCTCAGCTAAAACTCTGACCGTGGAGCAGAAAGAAACGCTGGCTAGCAAAAGGGACATGTCAAATAGCTTATTATTTTCCTCTTGAAATCTGCCCAAGGCCTGATGTAAAGGGAAAAGCCACAGGAAAGCGTGTGGACTTTCCCAGTCACAATTACTAACAGCTGCTCCTGCATTCTGTAGCATCTACGGTATTGTAAGAGGCCCCTTTGTTCTGTAGAAAACCAGACAGACACATTCCTTCCTCCTGAGCCCCAGGCACCCACGAGGGTGGCCCAAGTTGGGTGCATTTTGCAAGCTGCTTTGGAGCAGAAAAGATAGTTTCTTTCTCTGAAATTTCTCCTATGTCCATTCAACAGAACATTAATAAGCACCTTCTTGAGTCAGGCATTATCTATGCAGTAGGAATCCAGGAGTCCACAGAAAAATCAGAGAGACAAGCAGGACTCAGACAATCAGGTGAAATCTGAGTGCAATAGAGTGGAACCCTTGCATGGGGTAAACATCAATGTCACAGAAATGTAAAAGAAGGGTATATTAGTCAAGGTTCTCCAGAGAAACAGAACTAATAGATTACACATAGAAATACAGAAAGATGTGGCCAGGCACCATGGCTCACCCCTATAATCTCAGCACTTTGGGAAGTCGAGGTGGGCAGATTACCTGAGGTCAGGAGTTTGAGACCACTCTGGCCAACAGGGTGAAACCCTGTCCCTACTAAAAATACAAAAAATAGCCAGGTGTGGTGACGCGGGCCTGTAATTCCAGCTACTTGTGAGGCTGAGGTATGAGAATCCCTTAAACCCAGGAGGCAGAGGTTGCAGTGAGCCAAGATTACACCACTACACTACAGCCTGAGTGATAGAGTGAGACTCTGTCTCAAAAAAAAAAAAAAAAAGAAAAGAAAGAAAAAGAAAAAAGAAAAGAAAAGAAATGCAGAAGGATTTATTATGATGGGTTGTCTCATATGATTATGGAAGTTAAAAAGTCCCACAATTTGCCCTCTGCAAGCTGGAGGCCCAAGAAAACTAGTGATGTAGTTTCGGTCTAAGCCCAAAGGTCTGAACACCAGTGAAGCCAATGGTATAAGTCTCAGTCCAAGTCTGAAGGTGTGAGAACCAGGAGCACCAGTGTCCAAGGGCAGAGGAAGATGAATGTCCCAGCTCCTGCAAAGACAGAATGAACTTGCCCTTTACTCTGCCTTTTTGTTCCTTTGGACCCTCAACGGATTAGATGATACTCTCACACATTGGTGAGGGTGATCTTCTTTACTGTCTGCCAATTCAAATGGTCTTCTCTTCTGGGGCCATCCACACAGACATTCCCAGAACTAGTGTCTTACCAGCTGTCTGGACATTCCTCAGCCGAGTCCAATTGACAAACACAATCATCAAAAAGAGCATCGTTTGCAGCCTTGGTTTGCAGGGGGAAGGGCTTCTGACCACGGTTTTGTGGGATAGGTAGACATTGGTCTGGTAAAGAAGAGGTACCAGATACACCAGGAAAAGGAAATAGCTGTGCAAAGATCCACAAGTATGCCTTTGGTGGGTGGAGGGGAATCAAAGTCTCTGCAACCGGTTTGGACTTTCTGGAGGCAGGGTCCCTCAGGGGAGAGAAGAGAGGTGAAGCTGGAGAGGGTGGCAGTGGCCAAGCCACAGCCGAGCTCTGGACGGGCATGCTGAGAGCACAGGGGAACCAACAAAGCATTCTCAGCAGTGACATGGCACAATGGGCTTGACATTTCAGTCTTTTGGCAGTAGGGTAGAGGATAGATTAGAGGTGTGAGATTGTAGGCAAAGAACCCAGCCAGGAGCCTTATGGTATCCAGGAAAAGAGTTTTAAGAACCTGAAGAATAGGAGGGCAACGAGGGGCTGTACTTGGAGTGCAGAGTAGATGAAAGAATCTAGGAGACTTTTCATTTCTATTCAATCTGCTGAACCAAAATTCAACTCTTGAAGTCACAAACCGCGTTTCATCAGTCCTGGCATCCCAAGCATCTAGCATAACGTCTCACACAGGAAAGATTCAATTTTGTTAAAAATTGGATGAATTGGTGGATGAATGAATGAGTGAATGAATGAATAATGAATCTTCCTCTAAGACATCACTAATGTCTAATCGACGTTGGTTACTATTATTATTATTACTATTACCCTAGCTTCCCTGTAGGGAAAGTGGAGGCCTTGAAGAGGTGAGAATCACAGAAAACTTCACTCTGCTCAGACTAGAAATTCCCCTCCTTTGCTCAGAGAGGGCCAGCTGGAGTCAGCGGGGAGGAAGAGCTCTGGGCAGGAAACAGGGTCCCCTGGCTGCTGTCCTGGCCTTGGCTTTCTGCCTGTAGGGCTTTCCGGGCCACAGCTGGAACTGTTTCTTTGGACTAGGGACCTGGACGTGGGAGGCGAGGCAGGGTAGTAGAAGATACCCTGAATTTGTGATCCAGTTCAGGCTCTTAATTGCTTATGACCTGAACCTCAATTTCCTCTTCTGAAAAATGAAACCAACTTCATAAAATTGCTGTAAGGATCTAAAGAGGCAAGGCTTTTGAAGATGCTTATAACAGATAAATTTAACTAGTATGAGTTTGTGTGTGACAGCAGTATAGCAAAAATGCCCCAGATTTGGAGACTTGATTCTATTATTTTCCATCTGTGTGGCCCTGGTCAAAGTGTTTAACTTCTCTGAACCTTATTTCTCAATTCTCAAAAGGGAAAATTAAGTGCCCGTTACAGCAGGTTATTGTAAAGAACAGAAATCAGAGAATATAGGCAAATAAGCTTGATCATCAGTAAAATGCAGCTTATCTCTAAATCATTGTAATTGTTCTTAAACTAATCATAATAGAAAAGGAAACTTGATGACTGTTTTTCTTTGGAAACAGATATTTGGTCGGCTTAGAGAGTTTTGTGAGCAGAGGCAGGTGTCCTGGCAACTTTGAGCTGGCATGTGAATGGTCATCAGTTAACACATTCATGCTTCAGTTTTCTTATCAATGCTTCAAGTGGCTGAAATAATGTCTCTTAAGAGCTCTGCAGGCCCTGTGACCGGCATGTGACCCAGAAGTATGACTCCCACAAGACAATTTCTTTAGGGATAAAGGGTATAAAGTAAGAGTGACTGCCAGAGATTTATCCAGAATCTGTGCTTGGGGATTTTGCAAATCATTTAGCAGGGACCCCTGATGCTCCAAGCAGCTTGTGGCAGAAGAAAGCCTCCTTCTTAGAAAAGGAATTAGACACCGAGTTCCAGCCCAATCCCTGGTCACTAATTTGCTGTGTGACCTTGGGCAAGTCACTGCTCTCTCTGTGCTCTGGGATCCTCAATTTGCAAAACGAGGTTTGGATGCCAATGCCATGCAATGTTCATATCAACCAACACCCCCCAACAACCATGATGGCTACACCCTCTATTGGAAGTGTGGTATCTCAGCTTATAGGATGTTAGCTACCCTGAGTTCCAGTCAGCTTGGAGAAAAGGCCACAAACAAAGGGTGAGGGGTCTGGAGTCAGAGTAACCTCTGGATTTTCCCAAGAGCCCAGCTAAGGACCCAGCATTCAGCAAGATAGGAGACCTGTTTGTTTTGCAAGATCCAAAAGGAGGGGACAAAGGCTTTTCTAGCTTTCTTTTTCCTGGAAGTTCCTAGAAATTCATATCACCCTGGAAAAATCTCTGTCATCCCTCAAAATGGGATATCTGATGTAATCAAAACAGCCAGCTTGGCTGATGGCAAATTCCAAAGAGATGAAAATGAAATGAGAGAAAGAAAAATGGGGAACTAGAAAAAAAAATAACTGTCAGAGAAAATAAGCAGCGGAAGCTGATGACCAAAAAAGGGAACCAAAGTCTTGATGTTTGGCCTGGAGCAGTGAAGACAGAAGAATTATATTACAAAACACATTCGAGAAATGGAAATGAGGAGGATGTGGTTTAGGCCAAGATGTGAGGGCAGACCCTATTGTGGGCCACACCAGGATTCCAGTCTGGGTGTCTAGACTCAACTTCTCACCAAGATGCCTGGCAAAGCAATAGTAAAGAGTTCAAACCATGCTGGGCACTGATATAGAAGACCTGTTTCCCAATCCTTGCCCTGTCATATTCTTGCACTATCACTTTGGGCAGGTCATTTGACCTCTCTGTGTAATAGTACGATAGTCTCTGTCTTGCTTGTCTTACAAAGTTGTCATGGGTATGCAGTGAAGTGACACTAAATACTGTGCCCTGAACACAATGCCTCATGTTCCATTTGATGGGAGAATTCCAAGAACTGAGATATTTCCTTCCTTTGCAGCTGTCTAGGAAGTGAAAAAGTAGTGGAAATTATAAAGAAATTCAGAGATTTATATTTCTCCTCTGCATATGAGGGCCTGAGATAGCCAGCCACTCAGCCACTGTCATATAGTGATTCAGGGAAAGTGTGTCTGTGCCCAGTGGCGTGGTTCAAAACCAGTCAAATCACAGTAGCCATTTTCAGATTTTAACCTTTTTCTTTAGCTAATATCTAACAATCCCCAACCTCTCAATTTATTCATTCAGCAAAAATGTGCCTGATATAGAGCTCATGACCAGCAAAGACTAGGCACTTAATTCCTGTTTATTAAATTAATGAATAAATAGGCAAATGAATGAATAAGTAAATGCCAGGCTCTGTCCTATGTGCTAAGATAGATTCAAAGAAGAATAGGTAGATCCCACTATATATTTGATGAAGAAAATATACCAGAAACCTTCAAAATACAGGGTACAATCAAGGGCTGTAATAAAGGAATGCAAAGGTTTATGTGTCCAAACAAGTCTGGAAAGACTTCCTGGAAAAAGGCTTGGCTGCCTTTTCCAGGCAAGAGAAACAATGCCTGCAACGGCACGTTTTGGGAAAGATGAGAAAATTGGTTATTACTGCAGCACAAGGTATTTGAAAGAAGTGACTGATGAGGCGTGACCTGAAAGGTGCTGTGGGCCAACATTTAGGAATGAACAGGAAGAGAAATCAGTGAAGATAGCACAGAAAAAAGAGGCCAAGTCAGGTCTCCCGATGGCCATACTGAGGAGTTGGGTTCTAGTGCATAGACATGGAGAGTGGTAATTTCTGGGTATGAAGTCATTTAAGCAGATCAGATGGGTGGTTTGGGATAGATAAATTTGCTATGAGGACTAAAGTTGGACTGAACGGTAGCGCTTCTCTTGGCAAAAAATGATGTGAAACTGTTTTAATAGAACTCAGAGTGAGGCAGAGTCTTTGGAGATGAAAAAAAGGAAATGAATGCTGAGATGCTTCAAGAGTGGAAGACAGGTCTCAGGGACCAATTAGGTGTGAAAGGAGATGGGGAGGAAATCAAAAGATACCTGCTTTCTACCTTGGCTATCTGGGTGGGTAGCGGTAGCAGGTCTGGGAGTGGCGTAATGAGTGGCGTAATGCAGGAACTGCAGAGGATTTATTTGCCTTCCCGGCACTCAGCATGATGCCTAGCAGCATAGTGATGATGGCATCAAAAGATGGTCTGGGGAGCTTTAAAATCCCTCTCCTCAAAAATTCGTCTTAGATTCTGCCCCTCCAAAGCCACCCCAAATGAATATACAAATGAAGGGAAATAAGTGTACCTCCTACCCAAATGCAACCTCTACACCAGTCCTGTATTACTTCTTGCAACCAAATTGATTTCCCAAGGCCCTCTTAAATAGGGATTTTGTATCTGCCATAGAGGTTTATTATATCCTGGTTGAAAAATAAAAAAATTAAAAAAAAGAAAAGAAAGAAGAAAGGGAGAAAAAGGAGAAATGCAAAGAGGGAAGGATGAACTCATTGAAGTTGAGTGACATCCAAGTGTAAATGTCCAGTGGGCATATTGAAACACACATCTAGAACTCATCTAAGAGCCATCTCCTGAATCATGAGAGCTTTCAATGTGTGAGTTACAGCAAAAAGACTCTACACTCAACTACAATAGGGGCCAGGTAAATAGATGAGTGAAATACACCAACAATAAGAAAACAGAGAAATTGTGGGAGAGGGAAGGGGAATTTCTGGTGACCTGTGAACGTATGATTCACCTAGAGGGATGGCTGTCCCTTTGCTCTCATGGATTGTTGCCATCTAGGAATGTGACTTCAAATTGCCAAATCTGATTCCATCCAGGCAAACCAGAAATCCAGATTTTAAAAAGAGAAATTTCCCCGTTCGAAGTATTGGTAATTAATTGCATTTGTTTTAAACACTGTTCAGGATAAACAGAACATGCCTGCAGGCTGGAACCAGGTAGAGGCCACCAGCTGGCAAACTCTCATGAAGAGTAAGAATGAAAGTATGAATGTTGGCTGGAAGCGGTGGCTCCCACCTGTAATCCCAGCACTTTGGGAGGCTGAGGCAGGCGGATCATCCGAGGTCAGGAGTTCCAGACCAGCCTGGCCAACATGGTGAAACCCTGCCTCTACTAAAAATACAAAAATTAGCTGGGTATGGCAGCATGTGCCTGTAATCCCAGCTACTTGGGAGGCTGAGGCAGGAGAATCGCTTGAACCTGGGAGGCAGAGGTTGCAGTGAGCCGAGATTGTGCCATTGCACTCCAGCCTGGGTGACAAGAGCAAGCCTTTATCTCAAAACCAAAACCAAAACAAATAGAAAGTATGAATCCTTAAAGACGACCAGCATTTAGAAATAAACAGGAAGAGATACCAGAGAAGGTAGCATAGAAAGAAGAGGCAGAAAGTAATTTGAGGAAAGAGCAGAGCACAGACAGAAGGAGGATAAACAGTGGTAACTCGGCAGTGATTTCAAGTTGCATACGTGCTATGAAGACTCCTTCATATTAGGTAATGAGGAAACCATTCATGAGATCACAAGAATATCAGTTGAATGATAGGGATGGAGGATAAATAACAACACGTTATGGAGTTAATTGGAGGTGGAAATGGAGACCCCCCCCCCCCCGCCATGTAGGGATCGATCATTCAAAAATGTTTCTCACGGAAAGAGAGAGAAGGGAATTGGTTGAAGGAAGTTGAGATTAAGGGAAATGCATTTTTCCCCCAAGACTTGAGTGTGTCAGTTGGAAGAAGGGAAAGGAAGGGTGGAAAGAAGATGGAAAAGGCATGAAGATAAAGGAAAGTTCCAGTTTCTGGAAGAAGCAGCAGGAAATCAAGGATCTAGATTGAACCATGACCCTCAACAGGAGCAAGCAGCTCTTCTGAGTCAGGAAGGAAGAGCTGTGATCACGTGAAGATGGAGTTAAGTTTTGATATGAGCGTGGGATGGGCATGGAGAGAATTCTTATCTCACAGCCTCTGCCTTCACTGGGGCGGAGGCTGTCTCCTGAGAATGCTGAAGCCTGAGACAGGAGCCCAAGATGCTAGGGGAAGGGTGAAGGTGTGGAATGCCACTGTGGAGTACGGCAGGGCCAAAGAACTAGGGGCACACTGCGGAACAGCAGCAGCACTGAGGGGTCTGTCGCATCTGTAGATCTCTTGTCCTCAAGGACATCCAGGCCTTCCAGCAAGTCCGACAGCCTGGGAGTGGTCAGGAATCAGGGGGAAGATGATCCGATGACCTGAGTTTGGGCACTGGCAGGTGGGGAGATAGAACTGTAGAAATGAGAGCATCTCTATGCTGGTAGGAGAGTGGTCAACACTGGGCTGGACTGGGGAGGAAAGGAAGCCAGGTAGGGGCCAAGGGACCTGGAGGAGCTGATGCAGTAGATTCAGAGTTGCTGAAGGGGAAGGAAGTAGAAAGCTGTGGTCAAAGGACTGGATTACTAAGTGGAACATTACAAAATGGAGAAGTTCAGGGAGATTACGAAGTCCAAAGGGTGGTCATGCAACAAGGCTGATATGAAGTGGTGATAAGTTCACTTGAAGGGGTACCCAGAAGAAATTAGAGAACTTATATTCCCTAAACATTTCCTTTCCTTAAACTTCCGCTCATTACCAAGCCTTCCATTTACAGCGTGGGTGGATTTGACCTTGAAAGGGGAGCCTTAAGATGAAAGGAAAGGAAAATAAGCAGGAGAAGAAAAGTCCCGGATTTCAAGGAAAAAATTACTTGGATGGTAGAGCATACAGAAGATTGGGCTTGGAGTGAGAACACATGAATTTAAATCCCAACCCCAATTTCTCTGTCTATAAAACAAGAAAATGACACCAGTGTCACCTACATGGCAATGCCCTGTAGGAGTCACATGATTTAATGAATCATAGAGTACACATAAGGAGTTGTGATTTTTGGCGTCTCATGATCCACAATTTTAAAATCTTTCCTTGTTAACTGCACAGGTGTTCTAGAACATATTCAGTAAAGATTTAAAATTAATGTTTATTGTCATGAAATCAGAATTGCATAACGACAAGGCTGATGCTATAATTTTGGAATACAAACACATCCTAACTGCATTGGGAGCAGAACATGGGACAGACGTGGGCTAAGATTATGCTAGAACAGTGAACTAGCCACAATAAATAAATATTTGTGTGTCACTGGTATAGTCGTTTTTGTCACCTCAGGGCCCAAATAGTTCATATCTCTCTCATTATGTTCATTTAATTCCCAGGTCTCTGGGTTGTCCATATTAGGAGGAAGTCT
Organism: Piliocolobus tephrosceles; assembly: GCF_002776525.5. Taxonomy (NCBI): domain Eukaryota; kingdom Metazoa; phylum Chordata; class Mammalia; order Primates; family Cercopithecidae; genus Piliocolobus; species Piliocolobus tephrosceles. Next base: position 28,569,996 of record NC_045449.1, read on the forward strand.
AGTAATTCATGTTTAAGCCCCTCCCAACATCCTTACAGTGCCCCAGAACCTTGAGGACCTATTCAGTCAAGCTGAGAAAGCTCTGCTGCTAAATTTCAAGCGAAGTGGAAGCTGGGTAACCTGACCCTCTTACCAGTGGCCAGGACTCCTGACTGTCATTGCTTCTGTCACTGTCCCCACAGTACCTATGGATCACTGGCCTTACACCACCTAAAGATTTTCCTGTTCCTTGCTGTCATGGTACCTCCTCCAGCCTTGGCCCCAGTGTCATCCTTGGGCCTCTAGGTTTCAACCTCCTCAGTTTGCACTTGCAGGTTTGGCTGTTGCTCTCAAAGCAGGACTACTGCATCGACACAACAGGTGCAGAGGTCTTCCCGCCTCAATTGTCACCCACTGACTTCTCTGCCGTGGCCTTGAACTCAGGCGACCAATCCAGTTGGTACCTCCCCAGACTCTCCGTGTCTAATAATTTTGGACTCAGAAGAAAAAGCCTCAATTTCTCTCCTCTCAAGAGATCTCTTGGTCCTTGAGCAAATGTATCCATTTCATCTCCTATCTCCAATCTTTGGGCCCCCAAACGTTTTATTCTCCCTTTCTCCAGGACAATGAGTGCCTATTTACAAGTGCCTGTTTCTCCTTGAATAAGGTTTCTATAAACTAAGAAGTGTTCCCTAGGGACAAAAGTAACTGGCACTCCTGTTGGAAAATGTTAAGATCTAGGTCACTAGGCACTTCCCCCAACAGACACACACACACACACACACGCACACACACACAGATGCTTATCTGCATTCTAGCACTGGCATTGACACTAACTCTATAATCCTGGGCAACTTTATTTCCCCATCTTACATTAAGCAGTGGTGCAGGGATTTTCAACTGTGGGATCTCTGACACTTCCCAGCTCAGATTGTTTCTTAACTGACATAGTTATTGAGCACCTGATGCTAGGTGCTCATGCTGGTGATGCAGGAGGAAACTAGACAGACAAAAGTCCTTGCCCCACATTGTCTGACACCTACACGCCTGCTGTTCAGACTCCATTACAAACAGCTCCAAGGGGAACAGTGCACTTGTAAAGTTTCGCTCATTGCCGTGGCCACATCTGTGAGCAATAAATAAGTTGCAGAGTTGAATTATTTGGTAATGCTTTGTTTTAACTCCCTACACCTAAGTCAGAGATGTATATGCTTTGGAAAACTATTTCCCCTGACCCACCTCCCTCCCTAGACAAATACTATTTGCATTTTTATCCAGCTTCCCTCTTCAGACTCTAATTTACAGTAAAGGCAAGAGGATTTTTGAATGGTGCCAGTGCTTCACAATGTGGGGCTCCACCAGCTAGCTGACTGAAATCTTTAATAAAGAAGCTTTTTAAGTGGCTGAAGTTTCCTCTTTTTGGCATGCAATATTTTGCAACCAAGAGGAAGAAACATCATCCCCAAGGAAGAATCCATGTGGCCCCTGAAAATCACTCTCTCTGCTAGAGGCTCCCCACTCCCCAGTGTTCCCCTCAGCCCTGCCACTATCACTCCTGCAGATGGAAAACGTGAGGACCTCAGGGAACCAAAAGTCTTGCTTCTTTACTAATTTCCCTGTCCGACATTAAATCATCCTACAGTTCAGATATCTAGGGGAAATGACTTGAGATTCTTGAACTGTTAATAATTAATTTAAGTTATATTTGTTAAGAACCTACTACATGAAAGATTCTGTACCAGGTGCTGGGGTCCAGCATGGGCAAAGGCCTCAAGGTGGAATGGAGCTATGGTGTGTTCTAGAAGCAGAGAGTGGGGCTGAGGGTGACATGAGGTGAGGAGACAGGAGAGGGCCTGGCAGGATGGGATCTTCTGGTGAGAGCTGGCTGCTGTGTGAGGAGCTGAGGCCCTGGCTTGATTCTGGGGTTACCTTCTTTGACCTTCACCTTTTTGTCATGGCAGACAGAATGGGGATAAAAAAAAGTTTAGGAAATGAAAACATCGCTATGCATCGTATAATAAAGATGGCCAGCACATTTTCATAGCAAGAAATAACAGCAGAAACTTGCAGTGGGCCTCAGGACTATAGGAATCCAATGCCCAGAATTGGTGTGTGCCCTGGGACATCCCCTGAGAAGGCATGCCCAGAGCCCTCAGACTGACACAGCTCTTTACAAGTTGCTTACAGAGCACTCTTGGTTTATTAATTCATACAAGTCTTATGACAATGTCAGAAGCAGCTGTCTTACTAATCCCCTTTGACAGAAGAGGCCTAGAGAGGTCAAGGGACTTGCTCAAGGCCACACAGCTAGAAAGAGGCAGAGCCAGACCTCTGGCCCTGGTGTTCTGACACCACCCAGGGCTCCTTCTGTTATTTCAGGCTACCTCTTCTTTCTCTTCCGTCTTCTCTTCTCTTTCCCTTCCCTCTTATTTCTTTCTTCTTATCTGCCTGTACTTACTCCTGTTGGTGCCTCCCAGCTCAGCCAGCATAGCCCTCTCTTCATATCTGAGGGGGCTGTGGGAGGACATAGAAAAAAATACAGCTTTATACAGAAAAAAAATGCAGATTGTAGCCAGGCACAGTGGCTCATGCCTGTAACCCCAGCACTTTGGGAGGCCAAGGCAGGCAGATCACCTGAGGTCAGGAGTCTGAGACCAGCCTGGCCAATGCAGTATAACCCCGTCTCTACTAAAAATACAAAAATTAGCCAGGTGTGATGTCACGTGCCTGTAATCCCAGCTACTCAGGAGGCTGAGGCATGAGAACCTCTTGAATCCAGGAGGCGCAGGTTGCAGTGAGCAGAGATAGTGCCACTGCACTCCAGCCTGGATGACAGAGTGAAACTCTGTCTCAAAAAAATAAAATAAAATGAAAAATGCAGACTGTGATTCAGCAGGTCTGGGTTGAAGCCCAGAACTCTCTGATAAATTCAATGGCACTTAACTACTTGGAGGTCATGAATGCCTTTGCTAATCTAACAGAAGCTATAGACCCTCTCTCCAGAAAAATGCACAATAACATAAATGTGGAAGACAACTCCTGATGGATCTGGAAGCCTATCCAAGAGCCACAGACAAGAGTCCTGGTCTGGACAAAATGACCTGCTCACTATTTTCACACCTGGCCAGAATTTCCTATCCAAAGACAAATGTTAAGGTTGTTCTAACAGAGCCATGCACCAGCAGCAATAGCATTACCTGGGAACTGGTTAACAATGCAGAACCTCAGGCCCACCCAAACCTACAGAGTCAGAATCTCTAGTTTAGCAAAATCCTAAGGAGATGGTAAGCATGTTACAGTTTGAAACCTATATAAGTTTGCCCAAAATGTGACCCCTCCTCCACCCAACGATCACCCAAGGTTCACAAATCTGCCCAACTCTTGAGCCCATCTTAAATGTACCAACACGAACCTTCCCTGGGCCCCTCAGCTGGGACTCTCACAGCTCTGTATCTTTCTGGTTAATGCAATTATTCTGTTCCTTCAGATGACCCCAGCACCAGTGTTAAAGGAGTCAACAAAAGGCTATTGTCAAAAAAAGTATTTCTGTCTCCACTCCATCTGATCTCTGTTTCCCTAAGACCTGCCCGTCCCCCTGTCCCAGTTCGGCACCTTGACCCCTCATCACACTGCTCAGGCCGCCTAGTACAATGCAAGCCCTAAATGAGGAAAGTATTTTCTTCCCCAATGTGTAACACAAAAGTGCTGTAGAGTGGCTCATGCTGCCTTTAGCCTAAGAAATTACTTAGCTCCTACCCACCACCCACATCAGCCTCCTCCACTAGGGCTCAGGTGCTAATCTGTGAGGGCTAGCTCAGAAGATCATCTAAAGAACAAGCCTCTTGCTTCCTCAGGCATCACTACTATTCACCACCATCACCCCCACTCACCAACTCAGGCCACTTCTTTCTGTTCCCATATGCTATGCCCATCGCCACCCCTATTCCCATGCTCAGGAATATTCTTGGCTACTGCATGCAGTTAGACCAGGGGCAGATCCAATCCAGAAAGCAAGAAATCTTAGATGCTGGAAGCTTGGGGTCAGATTTATTCCTAAATTCAGTCCTACTTTCCATGGATTCTTACTTTAGCATCTCTTCTGAAAAGGAAGCATCATGTCTGATTCACTTCTCCCACCCTGTGCAATCCTCTACCTGGTGCTCTGCACAGGGTATGTGCCAACTGTATGAATGTTATAATCAAGAGACAGTGCAGTAGATGACAAAGGGCACTACACTGAGAGCCCAGAAATAAGCAAACCAGCACAAATATAGCCATTTGTCTTCTATCTCACTGTGGGCCTGCCACTACCCTGTTCATGGCCTCAGTCTCTCCATCAGAGAAACAGGTAGATGGTCTCTAAAGTCTCATTCATTTTCTGATATTCTGTGAAAAATTAAAGAAAGATTTTCATCCTTGAAAGGAAAGGGATTGCAGAGTAGCAGCCCTGGGAAAATGGGCTGTGCTCTACCTGGAGCTGAGCTAAGAGCGAACTTGGAGGAGAGGCCTTGAAGGGGGTTGTCTAGAAAAGATGTGGTGAGTGCAGAGCTACGGTATATCTCTCTTGAAGGCTGAGCGAAGCGAGCCCCAGCAAGGGAGCCTGCACTAAGTGGGGAGGGACAAGTGAACTGCAGAAGTTGGTGGGGGCCCAGGCAGTGGCTTCAGATCTTTCTAGAGAGCTCACTTTTGCTTCCTGTTTTTTTCACCCCTGACATTGAGTGGGAGTCTGCAGCGATGACCAAAGTACATGCAGAGGATCCTGGTGGTGAGGTCAGACCCCGGGAGGAATGAAGAAAGCATTATTCACCAAGAGGAACTTTTCCATTCCTTATCTATGAGTTGATGGAGAGGAGGCCCTGGGGTAACTGGGGATTCTGGACAGCATCAGAGCATTGGCCCTCACTTTCCCTGTAGCCCCTCTGGGGGCCTTTCCCTTGTGTGTCCCCAAGTGACAGCCCAAACCAGACTTGTGCCAGAACCCAACCAGGCTTGTGCCGAGATGTTCCCAGCACAGCCCCACGTGAGAGCTCCCTGGCTCCGGGCCCAGCATCTGGAATGCAGGCTCCTGCCAAATGCATTCTCTTCTATGGGATTTGGGAACTTCCAAAGCTGCCTCAGAGTGGGAATTTCCACTCATTTCTCTCACCCCGGCACTGACCTCCCAGCTGGGGAGGGCATCTTTTCTTGACAGAACAGAAGTGGGAGGCAGACAGCTATCACTTTCCAGAAGACTTTCTTTTCTGATTCACACCCTTTCACCTTACATGTGTTTACTATCTGATATTTGCAAAGGCAAAGTCCCTTTCCAGAGATGACGACTCCTCCCTGAAGTAGGGACATGCTTCCAACACTCAGAAGCCTGTCTAAACACTCAGCCAGCAAAGCTGGGAAGTTTTTCTCTGTGACCACGGGCTAATTAGCCTCTTTCTCTGGAGTGTGGCTTTGCCAGATAAAAAGAAGTGGCCATGCGACAGGATGTCTGTAAGCCCATTGATTCCGGAATTCTATGAGTGATGTTGATGTGGCTAAGTCAGGAGAGGCTTGTTTAAAGATCTCAGCGTCTTTCAGCTTGTTAACCTAGAGAAAACCTGAAGCATGATTGGATTTTAAAGGGAAATGGAATGCGGTCCACCAAGTTCATGGTAAAGGAGGCACTAACAGATTAGAGACAGGTTTCCCTTGATATGAGGAAAACTTCTTGGAAGATGAGGTGAGATGGTCTAGGAAGAAATTCCTACACAAAGTTGCACAGTCTCTAGTCCTGGAAACATTTTATTCATTGGATAAGAATGGATTGAGGCATGAGCAGAGGACTGAGCCAAACACAGAGACGTTTCAATACTGGTTGGGGAGAAAAGGGGTAACTAGTGAGATTCAGGCAGAATGAGAGTAAGGCTCCTCAAGAGGCACAAGCAAAGCAGGGTTCAAGTTGATTTATTCTGTCTTCACACTGCCTTTTCGTAATTCGACCAGAGTCTGAAATGGCCACTCCATAGAGTCTTTGCTCTGGGATTCTCCAGGAAACCAATATCCATCATGAGCCATCAAGTCTAGTCCCAGGAAGAAGAGATTCTGGAATCGGAACGTCCTGGGTGGGAGTCTCAGCCACATCTACTATTCTGTCTGAGTTCCTGGACAAATAACTTCAGTTTTAACCTAATGAAAGCTGGGTTGGTTGGAGGACTAAGCAGGCAGTGCTGGAAAGTATGTCAGCACCATACCTGACTCCCGGAATGCACTCAACAATGCCATTACTGACCACTTACTAGGAATAAAACCATCATTTGTTGAATACAACCCATTTCTTTTTACAAGTGTAGTGACGAGTGTTTTCTTCTAAGAAACCCCATTCATTTATAGACATTGCCTCAGTGACCCATTATGAAACAACAGTCACTAGTCTTTGCATGCCCATTGGGCAAGGGCACTGCGAGGCTCAGGAGGAGGCAGTGGGCTGGGAGAATCAAGAGATCAGAATTTTAAACTCAGCTCGGCCATTAGCATGCCTCAAGTACTCCTATCACATTTGTAAGAAAAAAGAGTTCACTGAAATGAATTCCAAGGTCTTTGGGTTTTTATTAGTATGCTTCTGTAGTTTCTGAGGAAATCTAAGGCAAAACTGAAGAACGAAGCCAGGCTTTCCAGTTCCCGAAATACTCCTCCTCTGCTTACTCATGTCCCCTGGAAATCAAGAAGGAAGCCAGGGGAATAGCTGCCATAACCAGGGATGAACTTCTTGTCCACTGCTGCCTGCTATGCTAGCAACAGCCTCGTAACTCATAATCACTTAGCCATGAGGAATGTTTCTAGACTCTCCTTTAGCTGTCTGCCCATTAGGAAGATGCTGAAGACAAAGAGAGGACCCAAGCAGGCAACTAGTTGGAGGACTTGTGCACGTTTCCTTCCAGCAGTATGTCACAGAGGTGGCAGCCCACTGGAGACAGGGCTGCCTGGGTTCTCCGCTCCAGGGGACCTTGAGCAGGCTACTTAATCTTTCTGTGCCTCGGTTGCCTGATCTTGCCTGATCTATAACATAGAAATTAGCAATCCCTACTAGATAAAGTTGGGAGATTAGCAGACTTAATATTTGTAAAGGGCTAAGAATATTCCTGGCAGAGAAAGCACTCTGTGAGTATGACACCAGCATTTCTTCTGTAGCACTACATGATGTCTACAGCTTTGTCCAAGTCTGAAACCCTAGAACTCTTAGAATTCGGTTCAATGTTTACACAACCCTACAGTTCTGCTAGGCTTCTATGGTGCTACTATCCTGCATTTGAATGAGCAAATGGATTTAATGCATTGTCAGGGAGCCGGCCAAAGCTTGAGAGCTCCTTCCTGGCTGGGAGCTCCTTGGACTCTGGCATGAAGGTAAGCTGGCAGCGAGCCTGACATGCTTTCATCTAGTTTCCTCGCTTCCTTCCTTTTCTGCAGTTTTCACTTCAGAGAAAGCGGAATCCTTAAAAATAGCCCTCTTAGTTCACATCTGTGGTCAGTCTGGGCTTAATGGTACCCCATCCTCCCCATTTGCTCATTTGGTCTCAGCAGTGAATGGAAAAAGTGTCTCGTCCCTTTCCTACTTCCTGGAAATCCCCAGGACGCTGCATTTGCTCAGCAGATTTAACAGCCCACTTATTGTTCATGGAAGATCCCTCCTCCTGCTTGACTCCGCCCTCTCTCTCCCTCTGCCTGTTTTCAATAAAAGGCAGAGACAGCAGCTGGAGGAACAGAGAGGCTGAGACTAACCCAGAAACATCCAATTCTCAAACTGAAGCTTGCACCCTCACCTCCAGCATGAAAGTCTCTGCAGCACTTCTGAGCCTGCTGCTCATAGCAGCCACCTTCAGCCCCCAGGGGCTCGCTCAGCCAGGTAAGGCCCCCTCTTCTTCTCCTTGAACCACATTGTCCTCTCTCTGAGTTATCATGGACTATCCAAGCAGATGTGGTACCCACAGTCTTGCTTTAACGCTAGTTTTCCAAGATAAGGTGACTCAGAAAAGGACAAGGGGTAAGGCCAAACACACAGCTGCTGCTGAGCAGAGCCTGAACTAGAATTCCAGCTGTGAACCCCAAATCCAGCTCCTTCCAGGATTCCATCTCTGGGACACACTCAGCACAGTTACTCTCCCAGCTGCTTCCAGCAGAGTTTGGGGATCAGGGTAATCAAAGAGAGGGTGGATGTATAGGCTGTTTCCAGACACGCTGAAGACCCAGAATCTGGTCTGTGCTTCATTCACCTTAGCTTCCAGAGACAGTATCAGGGAAACTCATGAAGGGGTATAGACTATTCAGAGCCTAAATGGAGATTCATGGCGGTGCTCCCCAGCTGTTCTTCCCTGGCGCTGATCATCTGGATTATTGGTCCATCTTAATGGCACTTGTAGGTATTATCTGGCTTTAACAGCCCCTCCTCTCTGTCCATTATCAATGTTATATACCCATTTTACATCATAGGAAACCAAGTCATTGGGTCAAATATCACATTCTAGCTCTGAGGTATAGGCAGAAGCACTGGGATTTAATGAGCTCTTTCTCTTCTCCTGCCTTCCTTTTGCTTTTTCCTCAGGACTCTTTTCTGCTCTTAAGATCAGAATAATCCAGTTCATCCTAAAATGCTTTTTCTTTGTGGTTTATTTTACAGATGCAATCAATGCCCCTGTCACCTGCTGCTATAACTTCACCAATAGGAAGATCTCAGTGCAGAGGCTGGCGAGCTATAGAAGAATCACCAGCAGCAAGTGTCCCAAAGAAGCTGTGATGTGAGTTCAGCACACCAACCTTCCCTGGCCTGAGGTTCTTCCTTGGGGAGCAAGGGACAAGCCTCATAAACCGAGAGTCAGAGAGTGCACTGTTTACCTTAATATACAAAGGTTCCCAATGGGAAAACTGAGGCACCAAGGGAAAAAGCAAATCCCAACATCACTCTCCACCTGGGTGCCTATTCAGAACACCCCAATTTCTTTAGTTTGAAGTCAGGATGGCTCTACCTGGACACCTATAGGAGCAGTTTGCCCTGGGTTCCCTCCTTCCACCTGCCTTCCTCCTCTAGTTCCCATGGCAGCCCATTGGTGCAGAATGGGATGCAATTCTAGGCCAAAATTGCAAAGGAACTTCATCTAACTCTGTCCTCCCTCCCCACAGCTTCAAGACCATTGTGGCCAAGGAGATCTGTGCTGATCCCAAGCAGAAGTGGGTTCAGGATTCCATGGACCACCTGGACAAGCAAATCCAAACTCCGAAGCCTTGAACACTCACTCCATAACCCAAGAATCTGCAGCTAATTTATTTTTCCCTAGTTTTCCCCAGATATCCTGTTTTATTTTATTATAATGAATTTTGTTTGTTGATATGAAACATTATGCCTTAAGTAATGTTAATCTTATTTAAGTTATTGATGTTTTTATTTTCTCTTTCGTGGTACTAGTGTTTTCTAGATACGGAGACTTGGGGAAATTGCTTTTCCTCTTGAACCACAGTTCTCTCCCTGGGATGTTTTGAGGGTCTTTGCAAGGATCGTTAATACAAAGAATTTTTGTTTTAACATTCCAATGCATTGCTAAAATATTATTGTGGAAATGAATATTATGTAACTATTACACAAAATAAATATATTTTTGTATAAAACCTGACTTCCAGTGTTTTCTTGAAGGAAATTACAAAGCTGAGAGTATGAGCTTGGTGGCGACAAAGGAACATGATTTCAGAGGGTGGGGCTCACATTTTGAAGGAGTGGGAATGTGGATTGGCCCTGGTCTTCTCCACTGGGTGGTCTCCTCTGAGCATCCATAAAAGAATCTTTATGTCAGGCCAGTTAGGCATTAAAACACCACCCTTCCAGTCTTCAGCATCAACTGCCCAGATCCCAATGACCCTGGTCACCCATTTAGTGAGAGCCCAACCCCCATTCCTTTTCTCACAGACCCAGACCCCTGCATGCAATTCTTATCACCATAGATAAGATGATTAGATTGAAGTTTCATAAAGATGATGAGACTTGAACTCATTCTTTGTGAATGAATAAGGCTTTTCCAGAAAAATTATAGGATCATTAAGAAAGGAAAAAGAAGAGTGGAAGCAAATACCTGGAGGTAGAAATGGTGATGATGTATATATCAAGGAGGGAGAACACCAATGAATCAGATGGGAATTTGGGCCCATACCAACATCAAGGGATGACATGTTAGAAAGGAAGGTTGAGTCAAGGGATTTGAATGTTAGGGTGAAGAGTTAGTACTCAACCTTGTAGGTTTAAAGGAAACGTTGAGAATCTTCAGTCCAATGAGGAGGGATGTGCCATGTTTAGAGATGCAGAGATAAGTTTCAGGAAATATAACTTGTTGATTTTACACATACACAGAGAAATAGGGACTAGTGAGAAGCTATTACCATGGTACAAGCAAGAGATGATGAAGGCCTAAATATGGAGCCCAAGAGGCAGCACTGGAGAATAATGAGCCATGCAGGGTGAAATGCTGCATGTTGTAAACGGAGGAGAAAGACCTATGACTTCAGATATGAAAACCTCATCTTCAAACCACATTTTAAGGTGGCAGCTTCCCTGAAACCAGAATGTGTTTCCCTCCATTACTATCCCCCCCATCCCAATCTCAGGAGCCTAGAATCATCCATTTAAACAGATGAGCCTCCTATTCCTAAATATCCACTTAATGTGTTTACTCCTTTGCATGATATTTGTCCCACCTGTGAAGCATTTGGCCTGTTTGGGCACCCACACCATCCCAACACTCAGGAAAGCAGATGTCTTGCTCTATTGAATAAACTGCATGGTTGTCAACTTCCCAATCTGATGGGGAAATGACCACTGTGTCAAGCTAGAGCAGGCAGTGCTTTTGGCAGCATGAGGTGCTGGGGACAACTTTGACTGGCAAGAAGCACACTCAGGTTCTCACCCCAGATCCAGCACTGACTCACTTTGTCAGTCAGGACAGGTCAGATATTCTGAGCCTACATCGATAACACAGGGATGACCTAGAAGAAGTTAGGTTCCCTTTCGGATCTGGGAGCACATCTCTTGGAAAACTTCCATTTCTACTAACTGGAGTTGCAGAGGGAGAGAGGGGATTCTGCTTCTACATTCCTGGGCCAGTCCAGGGTCACTGAATCAGACTATGGAATCCCTTCAAAGCTCCAAGTACCCTGATACATCAGTCAGCAGACAATTTATTGACAGCTATTTAGAAAACTCACTGACCCTCGCTCCAGGTCAAGCAGCCTTCCCTGCCTCTCCTCTACCCCTACATTCCCTGGCCTTGATCATCAATCAGGAGTGAAATCTCAAATTGCAGTAGATGCCAAGAGGCGAAAAGAGAATAAAATGCAAACAAATGAGACCTCATCACATGGCTTCTGAGCAGCAGCCCTGTGACACCAGGCAGATTTGATGCAGACAGTCTGGAAGGAGAGGAGGCAGACGAAGAGGGGATCCACGTGCTCAAACCCCAAATCAATCTGCTTACATTCCCCTTGCAGGTCACATCTCTTCATTTTCAGGAAATCTTGACTCCTACTCTTTTCCACCCAAGCATGGAATTCCTTGCTCCTTGCATGATGAAACTGAACACAGGGCATTGGCAGTGGTGAGACTCTGTTTTAGAAGAGAGTGCCAAGTGCAATGCATTCCTTTCCTGTTGCTGCCGACAGTCAGTTCCAGGAAATCTATGGTTTTTATGTCATGCTCAAAATTCTCCCAGCTTCTGCTCATTATTCAGATCCAAAGCCATGTCCACATCTATAGGTGTTAGTTACAGAAGCACCATATATCCAGGTACCAAAATCTGTATTAGTTTCTTACTGTTACTATAACAAATTACCATAAGCTTAATGGCTTAACACAACAAAAAATACATTGTCTTATAGTTCTGGAGGTCAGAAGTGATAATGGGTCCATAGGGCTATATTCATTCCTTCCAGAGGTTCTAGGGGAGAATCCATTTTCTTGCCTTTTTCCAACTGCTAGAGGCTACCTGAATTCCTCAACTCATGTCTCTTCCTGTATCTTCAAAATCTCTCTCTCTCTCTCTCACTCCTTTTCTTTCATAGTCACATCTTGTGTCTGACTCTGACCTTCCTGCCTTCATCATAAAAGGTGATTATATTGTGATTATGCTGAGCCCACCTGGATAATCCAGGATAACATCTTCATCTCAAGATTCTTAAGTTAATCACATTTATAAAATTTATTTTGCTATGTCAGGTAGCATACTTATAGAGCATAGGGATTCGATTAGGATGTAGGCTTTTTTTTTTTTTGGAAACGAAGTCTCGCTCTATTGCCCAGGCTGGAGTGCAGTAGCACAGTCTCAGCTCACTGCAACCTCTGCCTCCTGGGTTCAAATGATTCTCCTGCCTCAGCCTCCCAAGTAACTGGGATTACAGATGTGCACCACCGCATCTGGCTAATTTTTGTATTTTTAGTACAGATGAGGTTTTACCGTGTTGGCCAGGCTGGTCTCAGGTGACCCACCTGCCTCAGACTCCGAAAGTGCTGGGATTACAGGTGTGAGCCACCTCGCCCGGCCGCAAGGATGTGAGCATCTTTGGGAGGGGGACACTACTGAGACAATCACAGCCAGGAGCCAGGTGAAGATTTACAATAGGTAGTTGGACACTGTGACCTGGGCTTTGAGATCTGTATCTGGTTCGGTAACTAGATTGTCAGGTAAACTTTTGCAAGTCACCTTTTATCTGTGGGTTCATAGGCTGTGGATTTAATTTGTGCATTAAATGCTTCCTAAGTGACCTAAGGTACATTAGAGTCACCTGAGGTCTTTCCAAAACATCATGACATCCTCAAAGATTCTGATTTTGAATGTTACAATCAGGGGAAGGTTCCTCTTCCCATTGGTGTATTTTACGAGTTCCTTAGAAGATGGATACTGGTGTACAGATGAGTTTGATGCGATGTGCTCCTCAGTTCTCTCGTATTCAGGTCATTAGAGCTGATAGCCAGTCCTGCTAACCTCTGACTTGGGTTTTCATAATGTCCTCTGTTCTGACCTAGCCTTGACCAATTTCCAATCAGGAACAAAAGGGAGCATAGAGTCCAGACATTTAGGACATTGTAAAGTTTGAAATACATCTGCTTCACCATTCCAGGCAGTGGGATGGAATTTTTAAAAATGATTTGAACAACAAAATATCCATAAAGCCTTTCAGTTGGACAGAGTGGCTTCAGGAAGAGAGTGGGTTAGCAATGTGGCATTCCCATCCTAGCCTGGGAGCCTGATCCTAAAAGACAGTTATGGATCGGGTGTGGAGGAAGCACAGAAATATGCCAATCTCTATGAGTAGAAAGAGATTTTACATGTCTTTACTGGTAGATTGGAACAGTGCTAGTAATTTTTTGAGAAAATTATGTTGCCAGGAAAATCAGAAGCCAAGACTGAAAAAGCCTTTGACTATTCTATCTATAAAACAACTTCTGAATCTTCCGTGAGGTAGAAACAAGCCATGATGGCCACTGAATGAGGGCATGTCCACTGAGTTCCATGTACAGTGTGGCCAAGGAGAAGAAATGTACAAGCAAAGGCCTCACAGAAGGTGGATCTGGGGACCTGGACAAGGAAGCCCTTCCTGCAAGTGAGATCAGAGCCCCTGTTCCTGTTCCAGCAAGAGGCCCTTTTGATGTCTACCAAGCAGTATATCAGAATTGCTACAAATCAGTCATTGCTGGGTGTCTCTCAGACTTCCTTGTCCAATGAGAATGCTTATTTTAAGCATCTTCTTCCTATTCCACCTTGTAAATGAGTGTTTACATTGAGCAGATAAATTGTTCATTTTAAAAAAGTACTGCCAATGTTTCATTTGGAGGCTTATATCATTTCCATAAGATATCATTATCTTTGTTAAAGTTTTTAATTTTGAAAAATTTTGATTAAAAAACGCATACCATGAAATGTATCATATTTACCATTTTTAAGTGTATGCTTCAGTATTGTTAATGTTAATATACTTAACATTGTTGTACAACAGATTTGCAGAATGTTTTCGTCTTGTAAAACTGAAACTGCATACCCATTAAACAATACATGCTCATTTCCTCCGCTGCCCAGCCACTGGCAACCACCATTCTACTTTCTTCTTCTATGAATTTAACTTACACAATATGTGTCTTTTGGTGAACGGTTATTTTATTTAGCACAATGTTCTCAAGGTTCATTCATCTAGTTAAGGCATGTGTCAACATTCCCTTACTTTTTAAGGTTGAATACTATTCCATTGCATGTATATACCACATTGTGTTTATCCATTCATTCAGTGATGGACAGCTGGGTTGTTTCCATCTTGTGGTTATTGTGTATGATGCTGTTCTGAATGTGGATATGCAAATGTCTCTTCCAGATTCTGCTTTCAGTTCCTTTGGATATATACCCACAAGTGGGATTGCTGCATCATTTGGTAATCCTATTTTTATTTTTTAAAAGATCTACCGTACTGTTTCCATAGTAGCTGCACCATTTTACATTACCACTAACAGTAAACAAAGGTTCCAGTTTTTTCACACCCTTGTCTTTGCTTGTTATTTTCTGTCTTTTTGATACTAGCCATCCTAATGGAGGTGAGGTGATATCTCCCTATGGTTTTGATTTGCATGTTTCTAGTATTATTGAGTATCTTTTCAGATGCATGTTGGTCATTTGTATATCATCTTTGGAAAATGTATATTGAAATCCTTTGCCTATTTTTAACTGGGTTATTTGGTTTTTAATGTCGATGCTGCAGAAGTTCTTTTTCTTCTTTTGAGAAAGAGTTTCACTTTGTTGCCCAGGATGGAGTGCAGTGGTGTGATCTCAGCTCACTGCAACCTCCACCTTCTGGGTTCAATCAATTCTCATACCTCAGCCTTCTGTGTAGCTGAGGTTACAGGCATGCACCATCATACCCAGCTAACTTTTTGATTTTTAGTAGAGACTGGGTTTCACTACTTTGGCCAGGCAGGTCTCTAACTCCTAGCCTCAAGTGATCTGCCTGAATCACCCTCCCAAAGTGTTGAGATTACAGGCATCAGTCACTGTGCCCAACCTGAAATTATTTATATATTCTAATGTTAACCCCTTATCAGTTACATGATTTGTAAATATTTTCTCTCATTTCATAGATTGACTTATCATTCTGCTCATCTTGCCCTTCAATACACAAAAGTAAACACTTTTTTGATATAATTCCATTTATCTATTTTTGCTTTGGTTGCCTGTGCTTTTGGTGTTATATCAGAAAAAACCAGCTGGGCCTGGTGGCTCATGCTTGAAATCCCAGCACTATTGGAGGCTGAGGCAGGCAGATCACTTGAGGCCAGGAGTTCGAGACCAGCCTGGCCAACATGGTGAAGCCCCGTTTCCACTAAAAATACAAAATTAGCCAGGCATGGTGGTGCATACCTGTAATCCCAGCTACTTGGGAGGCTGAGGGAGGAGAGTCACTTGAACCTGGGAAGCAGAGGTTGCAGTGAGCCAAGATCATGCCATTGCACTCCAGCCTGGGCAAAAAGAGTGAAACTCCATTTCAAAAAAATTGTCAAATCCAATATCATAAAGATTTCCCCCTATTTTCTTCTAGGGGGTTTATAATTTTACACCTTGCATTTAGGTCTTTCATCCATTTTGAGTTGAATTTTGTGTATGATATAATAAGAGGCTCCAGTTTTTTTTTTTTTTTGAGACAGAGTTTCGCTCTTGTTGCCCAGGCTAGAGTGCAATTATGTGATCTTGGCTCACTATAACCTCCGTCTCCTGGGTTCAAGCGATTCTCCTGCCTCAGCTTCCTGAGTAGCTGGGATTACAGGCATGCGCCACCACCCCAGCTAATTCTGTATTTTTAGTAGAGATGGGATTTCTCCATGTTGGTCAGGCTGGTCTTGAACTCCAGACCTCAGTTGATCCACCCCCCTCGGCCTCCCAAAATGCTGGGATTGCAGGTGTGAGCCACCATGCCCAGCAAGGGTCCAGCTTTAATCTTTTCATTTGGATAGTTTTCCCAGTATCATCTGTTTAGGAGACTGACCTTTCCTTACTGAGTGGTCTTGATATGCTTGTCAAAGATCATTTGACCATATACAAGAGATTTTATTTCTGGGCTCTCTATTCTATTCTATTGGTCTATATGTCTGTCTTCATGCCAGTAACACATTATTTTCATTACTGTAGCTTTGTAATATGTTTTGAAATTGATAAGATGAGACCTTCAAGTTTGTTTCTCTTTTTCAAAATTGTTTTTTACTATTTGGAATGATTTGATATTCTATGTGAATTTTAAGATGGATTTTTTTTTTTTTTTTTTTTTTTTGAGACGGAATCTCGCTCTGCCTCCCAGGCTGGAGTGCAGTGGCTGGATCTCAGCTGACTGCAAGCTCCGCCTCCCGGGTTTAAGCCATTCTCCTGCCTCAACCTCCTGAGTAGCTGGGACTACAGGCGCCCGCCACCTCGCCTGGCTAATTTTTTGTATTTTTTAGTAGAGACGGGGTTTCACCGTGTTAGCCAGGATGGTCTCGATCTCCTGACCTCATGATCCACCCATCTCGGCCTCCCAAAGTGCTAGGATTACAGGTTTGAGCCACCGCGCCCGGCCTAAGATGGATTTTTCTATTTCTGCAAAAATACCACTGGGATTCTGATAGGATTCCATTGAATCTGTAGATTACTTGAGTAGCATTGTTAAGCTGTCAATATTAACAATATTAATTCTTCCAATTCATAAACCTAGGATGTCTTCTCATTTATTTGTATCTTCTTAATTTTGGGCAATATTTTGTAGTTTTTGTTGTTGAAGGTTTTACTTCTAAATATTGGTTAATCCCTAATATTTTATGCTTTTCAATGCTATTGTAAATGGAATTGTTTTATTAATTTTCTTTTCAAACTGTTTATTGTTCATGTGTATAAAATGTCTGATTTTTGTGTGTTGATTTGTTGTGTTGTATTTGTACTTTGCTGAATTCCTTTATTAGTTGTAACAGTTCTTTTGCATGTGTGAAATTTTCAGGGTTTTCTACACATAAAGTCATATCTTCTGGAAAGAAATAATTTTACTTCTTCCTTTCCAATTTAGATGACTTTTTTTTCTTGTTTGGTTCAGATGGGTCTTATTCCAGTGCTATATTTGGCAGAAACGACAAAAGCAAGAAAATGCTTTCAGTCTTTTTCTACTGCATATGATTTTAACTGTGGGCTTTTCATACATGGACTTTACTATATTGAGGTGGTTTCTATTTCCACACTATTTTCCTAGTTTGTTGAGTATTCTTATCATGAAAAGATGTCGAATTTTGTCAAATGCTTTTTTGTCATGAATTGAGATTATAATGTAATTTTTGTTCTTCATTCTGTTAATGTGGCATATTTCATTGACTGGTTTTTGTATGTTGAATTATCCTTCCATTACAGAAATAAATCCTACTTAGTGATAGTATATAATCCTTTTAATATGTTTTTGAATTCGGCTTGCTAGTATTTTGTTGAGGATTTTTGCATTAATATTAATCAGGGATATTTGCTGATAGTTTTCTTTCTTGCAGTACCTTTGTTCAACTTTGGTATCAGGGTAATCCCTGCCTTACATAGTAAGTTTGGAAATGTTTCCTTCTCTTCAATGTCTTGGAAGAGCTTGAGGAGTATTGGTATTAAATCTTCCTTAAATATGTGGTAGAATTCTCTAGAGAAGCCATCTGATCTTGAACTTTTCTTGCTTGAGAGATTTTCGATTACTGTTATAATCTTTTTACTAGTTATAAGTCTGTTCATATTTTCTGTTTCTTAATAACCATGTGTTTCTAGGAATTTATCCATTTATTACAGGTTATTCAATCAGTTGGCATACAATTATTCATAGTATTCTCTAATAATCCTTTTTATTTCTGGGGCATCAATTGTGATTACATCAATGAAAGATGTAATCACGTCTTTCATTGGTGATTTTCATTTGTGATTTTAGTTGAGTCTTCTATCTTTTCTTCTTACTTAATCTAGCTAAGGATTTGCCATTTTTGTTGATCTTTTCAAAACAACAATTCTTAGTGTTGTTGATTTTTTTCTTCTGTTTCGTTTATTGCTCCTCCATTCTCTATTATTTTCTTCTTTCTGCTAGCTTTGGGTTTAGTTTGTTCTTTTTCTAGGTTCCTCAAGGTATAAAGTTAGTTTGTTGATTTCAGATCTTTCTTATTTTTTAATGTAAGCACTTACAGCTATACACTTCCTTCTTAGCATTGCTTTCTCTGCACTACATAAGTTTTGTTATATCATGTTTTTAACTTTTTATTCTGAACAAATTTTAGGCTTACAGAAAAGTTGCAAAAATAATACAGACAGTTTCCTTATATCCCTTGCTCAGCTCCCCCTGACACTAACCTCATATTTTCTTCATATCTTGTAAACTTCGCTGTGTCTCTGCTCTATATATCTTGTGCAGTATGGCATCTGAGTCAAAGGGGCAACCTCATTTGAGTCATGTCATCCTCATAGTTGAGGGATGGTGGAGGAATTCATGAGAATATTAACTTCCGCTCAGAGATGACATATGTGACTTCTGCTTACACCCAATAGGGCAAAGCTAAATTACTGGTTGCACACAGAGAATGTCCTCACTGGGCTGAATGACCAAAATCCCACTGAGACCCAGAATAATTCTCATCTCAAGTTCTTGCAGGACTTCTAGGACTTTACCTAGGTCCCTTCTTTCTAAGATACTCATCTCCTTTCCTTATATCCAATGCAGTATTTCCTGAAAGTCAATCCCCCTTTCAATGTCTCAGTTTTGAAAAAACAAGACAGATTTAGTAACAACTTGTTCAGGAAGCTATCAGTATCAGTCTGAGTCCCTCCCTAGTATCTCTTCATCTACTACCCATCCTTATTTCCTAATGTTAATAATAATGACAGCTAGCACTTACTGAGCACTAACTGCATTCTGATTATTTTCATTTAACTTTTCATTTATTAACTCATTCTTCACAACAACCAAGAAAAGAAGTTACTTTTATTGTCTCTACTGTTATAGATGTGGAAACTGAATAACAGATAGAATAAGTAGTTTGACCATGGTTATGCAGGAAAAACAGGCAATGATGCAGGCAACCATTTCTTTTTTTTCTTTCTTTTTTTTTTTTTTTTCTTTTTTTTGAGACGGAGTCTTGCTATGTCGCCCAGGCTGGAGTGCAGAGGCGCCATCTCGGCTCACTGCAAGCTGCGCCTCCCGGGTTTACGCCATTCTCCCGCCTCAGCCTCCGAGTAGCTGGGACTACAGGCGCCCGCCACCACGCCCGGCTAGTTTTTTTGTATTTTTAGTAGAGATGGGGTTTCACCATGTTAGCCAGGATGGTCTTGATCTCCTGACCTCGTGATCCACCCGCCTCGGCCTCCCAAAGTGCTGGGATTACAGGCTTGAGCCACCGCGCCCGGCCGCAACCATTTCTTAAGCATGTTGTTCAGCTGCCTCTCCTGGAACTGAGCAGCAAATGCCTTTCTCTGCCTCCTATTTCCTGCGACATTTTGGTCCGTGTTCAGATAACATAGAACAATGTGGCTCAAAGGAAACCTCAGCCTATCAAATTAACACCTGGCAAATGTAAGGTATGCATGGGACCATTACCTGACTCTGTGCTCACGGCAAACATTGCATTCCAGTCACAGCAACATGAACTCAAACTCAAAGCAAGCCCTCACAATGCTCTCCAAGACATCTCTTTGGGCTGCCCTCACTAGTCAAAAGAGTTGATACCTGAGTAGCACCCTATAAAGTGTATCGTCTATGGTACACATAACAAAACAGAATAGTGGTTACCTCCTGGCCCCTGGTGACCACTGTTCTGTTTTCTGCTTCTATGAGTCTATTTTACGTACGTCATATAAGTGGAATCATTCAATATTTGTCTCTTTGCCACTGACTAATTTCACTTAGCATAGTGTCCTCAAGGTTCATCCACTTTGTCACAAATAGAAGGATTCCTTCTTTTTAAGGCTGAATAATATCCCATCGTGTGTATATACCATATATTCTTTATCCATTCATCTATTGATGGACACTTATGTTGTTTTTATAACTTGACTGTTTTGAATAATGTAATTACAAACAGGGAATGTAGTGGCATGCCATATTAAAAACAGTGAAAGAAAAAATCAATCAACAATTCTAGATAAGGCAAAGCTACCCTTTTCAAAAGTAAATAAGAAATGAAGACATTTCAGCCGTCCAAAAAATACTAAAGGGAGTTCTTCAGGCTGAAGCAAAAGTTATTCAAAGAAATAAAGAGCATTGGTAAAAGTAACTACATAAGTAAATATAAACGACAGTATAAATACTTTTGTTTATTTGTTTAAAATTATTTTTTCTTGTATCTTATTTAAAAGGCACATGCATAAAGTACTAGTGATAAATCTCTATTTAGGGGCACACAATGTATAAAGGTGTAATTTGTGACCATAACAATGTTAAGATGAGGATTGGGATGGAGCTATATAGGATCAAGTTTTATACACTATTGAAATTAAAATATTAATCTGAAATACGTTGTTATAAATTATGATGTTAATGATAGTCCCCAGGGTGGCCATTAAGAAAATAACTCAAACATATATAATAAAAATGGGAAATACAATGGTACAGTAGAAAATATTTATGGTTCATAAAGTAAAGTAGTAATTAAAAAGTGAGGAACAACAGATACATAAATATATAAAAAAGGGAAAATATCAGATGGTAATCCTATTTCATCAGTAATTACACTAACGTGAAAGGATTAAAACCCCCAACTAAAAAGCAAAGGTTGAGTAAATGAATTTTTAAAATAAACCAACTATACGCTATCTATAAGACACATGTTGTAAATTTGAAATCTCAGATAATTTGAAAGTAAAGGTATGGGAAAAGACACCCCATGGAAATGATCATCAAAAAAGAGCTAGTGACTATACTGTTAATAATATTAGACAAATAAATTTTAAGACAAAAATTGTTACTAGAGACAACGAAGGACATTCTTTTGTGACTGAGGGTTAAAAATACATATTTTTTAATCTGGAAGGAAATTAACTGCTTACATCTTCTGATGTTGATAATGTACAATAATTTGGTTGTTTTATAAGTGTTTCTAATTTTGCCATATTTTTACAACCAGCTGATATTGTCTTTAAATTATTTTAAAGTTTTTACAAAATTCTGCAACAATTCAACAGTCTCTCATTTTTACCATTCCCAGGTCTTGTGGGTGATAGGTACAGGCCGTTCCATCAGAAACATAAGCAGGCATTTTCTCTGGGATCTTAAGCAGGAACATCTTGGGGCACTTCACTTAAGGATTTTCTGAAGGAGAAAGGTTTAACCAACTGGAACCCATGAGTACTTCCTTGAGCTGCTGACCAGACAGATCCAGGAAAGGTAATTTCTGGGCAGGACTCCTATGTTCTACTACAACTTTGTGGATCATTCAGCAGGTTATCCATGATAGTTGTCTTCCAAAATAAAAGAAAAAGAAAGAAAAGTCAAAGGAAAGGGTTCTGCTTTATAGAAGCATCAAGTGGATGGAACATACACCCTGGGTTAGAAAATATGCTGTTCTAATGTGTTACATTAGAGTGAGCTGAGAAGACTCCATAAATAAGGAGATAGAAAGTAGGTCAACTATTCACCAATTTCTGGAGCTGGGAGTAATAACAATTTGAAAAAGAGCTAATTGAGGGAATGAGTAGCCTGAGCAAAGTCATAGGGGTAAGATAAAATGACGTAAAGCTAAAACCAGAATCAAAGCCTTGCATTGCTCCCAAATTAATATTCAAGGCTGTATAATGCTCAATTTCCCCATTGAATAATTTTCCTCTTTTGCATTCCATGTCCATGACGCATGGCCCAGTTACAGGCATGAGGACCCCACACATGGTCCCTCATCAAACCCCTTTTCACTGATATCAAAGGCGATTAGTTGGTGACTTTGTAATGTGTATGTGAGATGAGGAGCTGGATTAGTGGTTTCTTTGTATTCCGGAGATATGTGTGTGGGAAGAAGGACAAGAAGTCTCTTGTCTCTGATTCAAATTGAAGGTTTCTGATTTTGTCCATAAATTTGCCTTCCCTATATTCTTTTACTCGGAAAAATATGTTCACAGTTAATCGGATGTTTTAGAAACACAGTATTCTAACATCTTTATATGCTGTGCAGTTCTGATAGCCTATAAAGCAAATAGTGGCTTTAAAACACATCGTCAAATTCTTTTATACTCCTCCCATTAAGAGGTGTGACTATGTTCCCAAGCCTTGCACCCGGGATCCTTAAGCCATCATGCACAATATCTAACCATGTGGAGGGACCACTGGGAAGATCACACACACACACACACACACACAGAGAGAGAGAGAGACAGCTGTTGAAGTCCTCCCAGCCCAGACCCCAGATATTGAATGAAGACCTTGTGATATAGTCAAGAGCAAAAAAAAAAAAAAAAACCCAGAAAATTGTTACTGTTTTAAGTCACTGTTTTCAGATAGATTGTCATGCAGCAATAGATTACTAAAATAGACACTACTTTTAGGTACTATTATTCTAAGAATACTGAATTCTATTTTTCTGCTAATGTTCTATTATTTTACTTTTCTCTGGGTTTTAGAAAGCCACCAGGATTTAAGACATGAAGAATCTTTGAGTCCTTTGTGGAGTTGAGTCACAGTCTGAGTGTCTTTTTGTGGACTCATGTCCTAGGGATGCTGCTCCAAAGGGAAAAGGATAATATCCCTTGTATATCTTTGACTTCGGTATCCCTGATTCCTTCCTTTTTCTGTAGAGTGTGTCTCATTTCAGAGAAACTGGTCTCTTAATAACAGCCGTAGTTACATACTGCAGTTGGCCTGGACATAGACCCTACCTCACCTACCACTGCTGGTCTTAGCTGAAAAACAGGCTAACCTCGACTCATACTCTCAATTCCTATCCTCCCACTGAAGTACACTGACTCAGCAGATTTATTACTCCATCCTATGATTCATCCTCTCTGCTTCCTATAAAAGGCAGAGACAGAGCCCCTAGAGGAGCAGAGGGGCTGAGACCAACCCAGAAATCTCCAGTTCTCATGGGGAAGCCCATGCCCTCATCCTCCAACATGAAAACCTCTGCAGCACTTCTGTGTCTGCTGCTCACAGCAGCTGCCTTCAGCCCCCAGGGTCTTGCTCAGCCAGGTAAGGTCCCTCTCTCCTTCTCCTTGAAGCACATTTCACCTTCTCTGGGTTATCATGGACCAGTCAAGAAGACATGCTACCCACGGTCTCACTTTAACAGCTACTTTTCCAAGATAAGGTAACTCAGAAAAAGAACAAGGGGTGAGCCCAACCACACAGCTGCTGCTGGGTACAGCCTGAGCTAGAATTCCAGCTGTGAACCCCAAATCCAGCTCCTTCCAGGACTCCAGCTCTGGGAACACCCTCAGTGCAATTACCGCCCAAGTTGATTCCAGTAGAGTTTTGGATCGGGTGATCAAAGACAGGGGGCTTCTGGGGATGAATGTGCAGGCTCTTTCCAGATACCAGGAGTCCCAGAATCTGGTCTGTGTTTCATTCAGCCCAGCTTCCAGAGACTGCGGCTCCGCAGAGGTGGTAGGTATCAGAGAAACTCATGACCAAGCATAGAATGCTCAGAGCCTAAAAGGGGATCCATAGTGGGGGTACCCTTGCTCTAAGGAATTGGATTATCATATTAGCCCCTCCTAACAATGCCCAGAGTAGTCATCAATTCCTCTTCCACCTGTCAACTGGTGATGGTGCATCACTATTTCATAGTCCACAAAAGTGAAAGGGAGTTTATGAAATGCCTCAAAGGGCAAAGACACTGGACTTGGGATGGGCAGCTTTTGCCTCCACCTCCTTTCTCTCTGACTCTTTCTTCTTGCCATTCCCTATTTTACAAACAGAAAGACCCAGGACACACCCTCAATGGCCTTTTTTTCTTGTTGTTTCATTGCAGATGGGATTAATACTTCAACTACCTGCTGCTACAGATTTATCAATAAGAAAATCCCGAAGCAGAAGCGGGAGAGCTACAGAAGGATCACCAGCAGCCACTGTCCCCGGGAAGCTGTAATGTGTGTGGATGATGACCACCCACCCCTCACACCTCAGTCCTAGGTTCTTCCCTGGGCAGCAAATAGGACTAGTATCAAAATGAGTTGGAATCAAATACTACTGTGATGCAAACAGCATCTCTAATCTTATCCCAGACATTTTCCAGTGGGAAACAATTCAAGAAAATAAAGTGGCTTCTCACTCTCAGCTCCCTTTCTAGCTATCACCTCAGACCTCCGTTCCTTTATCCTGGAACCAAGAGGGATCCACTTGGGCTAGCAAAAAGAGCTGCTTCTCTGAGGCTCCTTCCTTTAGTTTACCTTCTTCCTCCTCCATCCCTGAGGCACCTCCATCAGCCAGGCTGACAAGCTAGACAGGTTTCCCATAGCGTTGGTCACACTCCCAGGCTGAACCCTCAAGGTGTTCCATCTAACTGTCTCCTTTCTCCTCCACAGCTTCAAGACCAAACTGGACAAGGAGATCTGTGCTGACCCCGCACAGAAGTGGGCCCAGGAATTTACGAAGCACCTGGACGAGAAAACCCAAACTCCAAAGCTTTGAACATTCATGACTGAACTGAAACCAAGCCATGACTTGAGAAACAAATAATTTATATACCCTGTCCTTTCTCAGAGTGGTTCTGAGATTCTTTTATTCTAATTCTAAGGAATATGAGCTTTATGTAATAATGTGAATCATGGTTTTTCTTACATAGTTTTAAAAAGTTATTAATATTTTAATTTAATCTTCCATGGATTTTGGTGGATTTTGAATGTAAAGCCTTGGATGCATATGTCATCTCAGTCCTGTAAAAACTGTGGGATGCTCCTCCCTTCTCTACCTCATGGTGGTATTGTATAAGTCCTTGCAAGAGTCAATGCAAAGATTTGTTTTAATTGTTAAGATATGATGCCCCTATGGAAGCATGTTATTATAGAATTACATATTTGCATATGTATGACTCCCAAATTTTCACATAAAATATATTTTTGTATAACAGCTGACATTCATTGCTTTTCAAAAGGATAAAGTAATAAAGCTGGTAGGGGTAACAGGGTGACAAGGTGAAGGGCATGGTTGCAGAGGTCAGGCTCACATTGTGGGGAAATGAGCACATAATGGACTCTGGGCTTTCCACCAGGCCAGACTTATCTGCATCTTAGGGAGAGGCAGCCGCAGGCTAGGGCCAGATGAACCCACCCCTCAGTTCCAGATCTGACATCCACTTCAGCCACTTGTTCAAATACCTTCCTTCCCTCTCAAACTCATTCGTTTTCTCACCATCCCGCACTCTACCCAAAAGCCTCTCCTCTCTTCCATTATATCAACCTTGTAACTGGCTGGTTTTCCCCCTTCCAATCAATTCTCTAGCCTCGTATAATACAAATGTCACTTTCATTAAAAAATCGAGTAGGAGAGCAACAGATGATTTGGCAAGTGACGGCCATCATTGATTTCTGCCACCATTGGTGTTCAGACCAAGTCCAACATTCCTTTCTACCCCTTCTTCAGCCCACCAGTTCTCACCCCCAAACACCAAAGTCAACATTAACAATGAGATTCAGAAAATGTGAATAATTATTGAGTTCATTCAAGGACAAAGCTTGAGGGTGGCCACTTGGAAAAGCATCAACTCCAAACAAATGGAAAGGTTTCAATTACATAGGTAAAGACAGAAGTTCCAGCTGGATTACAACATTTTTTGTACTAGACAAGGTGCATACGCCACAGTGATTTGATTGGTTACAGGTTACTGTGTTCCAAGGAGGATGATTTACTATTCCTTGAGGAGAGGTAGTGATCTGAGGGGTCTTACCTCTGCCATGGCTCAGTCTTCTTAATTGTTTACAGGAAAAAGCAAAAAGGCAAAAGTTGTAGGTGCATGCTGCACGACTCAGATTGCATAGCCACATTCCTCTCAAGGCTCAGAATAATTAAAGTCCTAATAGCTTTAAGTTTAAATTATCTGACGTTTGAGTTATTTAATTTCACACCAATAAGGAGGGTAATCTTAAATTCCAGCAGAGAACAACCGGCAGGCAGACTAGAAGTAGGAGTGAATGAATAGATGCTGTGAGACACGGTGAGCCCTCTGATACATGCAGATGTTAAGCAGAGTGTCTGATGGTAGGACAGGAAAGGAGAGAAGGGCTACATGTGCTCAAGACCAAACAGAATCTGCTGAAACTTCATTTTTGAAAAATTATAAAATCATGTGTTTTCATGCAGACCTTGTACTCTTGGGGACAGAGAATTAGAAAGAACAGGAACAGAGATGCTGGTATGTAACTGGGCATTGAGTTCAATGGGATTCAAAGATTAGGCTAGTTATACCAGTAATGTGCCTAGTAAATTTAGGCAAGTTACTTTACCTGACCATGCCTCCATAGATTGAGATGTAGAGTAGATCAATGAGTCATATTCGCATCAACATCACTTAGATACTAATTAAAAAAAAAAAAAAACCCATTTCCAGGTACCATTAGTAAAGACTCTGATATGGATTGTTGGGTGGGGAAAGTGTCCCTTACACATTTTTAACTATTTCTTAGTCATGTCTTGGGATCAGTGAGTTTCCCTGATGCTATCTCTTTCAGATCAATGTAGTCTCCAGGCTTGACCTGTGAATTCTGGCTTAGGCATAAGGAGTGTTTTTTGCTGGAACTTTCCCACCTGCTAGACTTTGCTGCTGGACATGTGCCAGTCCTAAGTAGCAGAGACTGCAAATGCCACCCAGATATCTGTGGGCTCTTCTATATTCTCCAGCCTAAATTGCATTTACCCAGGGGCTGTGTGGTTGAATTCTAACTAGTTGGGTGAGGGCTAAAATGATATAAGCCACTTTCAGACCTTGTCCCTATAAACAGCTCTCTCTTCCTCTGTTGTGGTAATGTTAGGGATAACGTGTCCCGTATAGCTCAATTTCAAGATGGAAGCAGTCTGTATCCCCAAGTAACAGGCCAACTGGCCTACCTTGAACTGTGACATGAAAAAGAAATAAACATTTGCTGTGTTAAGCCACTAAGGCTACTTTGGAACCTAGTTTAACCCTGATTAATAGAGGAATTAATAGCACAATCATGTGCTACCATTAAGAAAGTGAAATGTGTAGCATTGACTAGATATTTAGTAGCAAGCAGTGAGGAAGCTGATGTCACAATTTGAAGAAAATAAGAGATTCATGTTACAAAGTGTCAAACCTGTCAGGTGCTCTCTGCTAAAATAGTAGCTCTAAGGGGAAAGTTTGATAAAGATACATTAGTAACGTGTTGTTTCTTTCTGTCTTCCTTTTTGAAGGGATTCCAAGAAAGAGACGAGCTCAGAAAAAAGAAAAATCAACTGGTCCTAAGGTAGAAACGAAAGATAATAAAATACACAAATTCAGGACCTTACGTTGTTGGAAAAGCCATCTGTTTCTAGGTACCAAATATTGAGAGAAGGTATTTAAGGATGAAAAAAAAATCAGCAATAAAAGTCTTTTGGGAAAAAAATCTCTTAGTTGGATGAAATAACATAAAGCAAAAATCAGATTGAAGTTGTAGCCTTACCATTCGAGCCTCACAGCCTTCCTCATTAAGAGGAGAGGGAGAAGGAGAAGAAGAAGAAGAAGGAGAGGCAGAGGGAGAGGAATAGTGGGGGAGAGAGAGAGAGAGAACAATTGCAGAATTATAGCAAGAAAGAAACTTGGACTGTGGCTGCTGGCATATGGAACTGACTGAGAGTGAAGAGATCAGAAGCCCACTGTTATTACCAGAGCTGTACTATACTGTCAGTGAAACCGTAAGTGATCCTGAAAAGTTCAAAAAGAAGACAAACTCCAGGCCCTACAGTACAGCTTGCAGTCCTCAAAGGCTGCAGAGTCCCCAAGAAGACCATGTCTCTCTTCAATACTCACTTCAGAGGTGCCCAAACGGGAATAATGGAAAAGGAGGGAACTCACAAAGGAAACCAGAAACCAGGATCAAAAAGACAACAGAGCTCCCCCAGAGAGAGAGAAGCAGCCTAATCAAGGATGGGGGACTTGTTTTTCTTTTTATTATACTTTAAGTTCTAGGGTACATGTGTACAACGTGCAGGTTTGTTACATAGGTATACACGTGCCATGTTGATTTGCTGCACCTGTCAACTCATCATTTACAGTAGGTATTTCTCCTAATGCTATCCCTCCCCCAGCCCCCCACCCCCCGACAGGACCCGGTGTGTGATGCTCTGGATGGGAGACTTTTATAACATCTGTCTGAAGGATTTTAGGTTTGGCATGGTGCATTGGCCATTGATGAATGCCATCTTTCTTTCCATAAATGAGAGTGTTGACTGCAAGTACCCTGTCCTTTTCAAACTTGAAACATTAGGTAAGTGGCAAATTATTTGTCTTTTTAGTACATAAGTCACTGGACAAAGTAGATCCATAATCTCAGCTGATGGAAATAACTAACCATCATCAAGAGATCTTGTCCATTTAGGTTGGTACAATGACTAAATGGCACTTTAAGTTGTTTCTCTTGCAGGTGGATTATTTGTATACTTTACATGTGAGAAGAAGTAAGCAAAAGGCAGATTCTAATGGAAACTATTAGTCTTCACCAAATATCCATGTGATCCTCTTCATGTCTCAGCTTCTCTGCAGTTATTCTGGAGTTGCATGATGAGTGAAGGCCAATGTGAGGTAGGCAGAAGTGATGTAAGCAGCTTTTATGTCTGGTTCTTTAAAACATCCTACACAATCTATCAACCATCTCTCCACTCACATCTGGGAACTTGGAGGCCACACATTCCGTATGAAAGCTGTAACTGGCAAACAGCCTGAATCTGTGAGTCATTCCTAAAAGAGAGCACTTTTTGAGAGCTGCCTAACCACATCAGGTTACAATATAAACAAAGAGTAAATATCAAAAAGTAAATATTGCAGTAAGCCACTGAGGTTGTTGTTGTTATAGAAGCCTAGACTAGCATTACCATGACCAGTTAGCCCTGGAAAATAGCTACAACATTCTGTGCCTCGGTTTTCTACCTCTGTACAAAAGAGTAAAGTTAATTGCCCTAAGAGGATTATAACAAAAAGAACATTTTAGGGCAGGTACTATGTCTCACTCCTGTAATCCCAGCACTTCGAGAAACCAAGGTGGAGGATACTTGAAGCAAGGAGTTCAAGACCAGTCTAGGCAACAAAGCAAAGCATTTCTACAAAAACTAATAATAGACAGATGTGGTAGCATACCTATAGTCCTAGCTACTCTGGAGGCTGAGGCAAGAGGATCACTTGAGGCCCAGGAGTTCAAGTCTACAGTGAGCTGTGATGGTGCCACTGCACTCCAGCCTGGATAAAAGAGGGAGACACCATCTCTAATAAAATAAAATATTTTTAAATTTTTTAAAAAAATATTTTAAATAAAAAAGCTTTGGAAAACCTCAAGGCAACTCTGGGAAACAGGCTTCACTTTTGTGAATGATTTCACAGAAGAGGAAGACAGTTCACTTCTCTAAGTCTCCTTTTTCTCATCTTTAAAATGGACTTAATTAGAATAGGTTTGTTGGGAGGATTAAATAAGTCATCTCATGTGAAATGAAGTAAGATAGAGCCTTGCATAGATTGCATAGATTAGCATTGCCATTGATAACTTACTATCTTCTGAACACATTGTTAGCATTTTTACACTAGCATCAAGTTTGGTGTAATTCTCTTCCAAAAGTGATAAGAAACTGCAGAAATGAGTTCAGCGATGCTTGAGAAGAAGGAGTAATGAACCCTAATTAGTCCTGTTTTGCACAAAGGGAGATTGAGACTAAGAGTTACGACACATTTCAGAAGACAGGAAGTCAACAAACAGGGGCTCTAGAATCGGCTCAGCCTAAAGCACACAGTTCCCTTAAGGATTTTTTCACTGCTCTCCAAGCCTCTGGTGTCTATTCTTTTATTTTTATTTTTTAAAGAGAAGGTTGGAATAAAATCAACATCAATGTCTCTTTCCAGTTTGTCTATAACTTTGCAATATTAAAGGAGATCTAGAACACAGCTACAGAACAAAGTCAAGAGTCCTGATTCCTGGGATCCTTGTCTGCTGATCACTGATCACTCACGTCTCCCTGAAAAATTCCCTTTTTTCTTTTTTTTCCTTTCCTTTCCTTTATCTTTTCTTTTCTTTTCTTTTCTTTTCTTTTCTTTTCTTTTCTTTTCTTTTCTTTTCTTTTCTTTTCTTTTCTTTTCTTTTC
>NC_045449.1:28600245-28651806 GCF_002776525.5 Piliocolobus tephrosceles
TCTTTTCTTTTCTTTTCTTTTCTTTTCTTTTCTTTTCTTTTCTTTTCCCGAGTCTCCCTCTGTTGCCCAGACTGGAATGCACTAGTGTGATCTCACTTCACTGCAAACTTCGCCTCCCAGGTTCAAGCAATTCTCCTGTCTCAGCCTCCCAAGCAGCTGGGATTACAGGCACGTGCCACCACACTCACCTAATTTTCGTATTTTTAGTAAAGACAAGGTTTCACCATGTTGGTTAAGCTGGTCTTGAACTCCTAACCTCAAGTGATCCATCTGCCTCAGCCTCCCAAGGTGCTGGGATTACAGGTGTGACTCACCATGCACACCCTGAAAAACTCTTCAGAAGTTGGCTTGGAAGTTTGTACTGGGCAGAACCCACAGCAGTACAGCAAAACCTCTATAGCCTGACTACCTCTCTTGATTCCTCTGGGCAGGGTATCTCTGAAAGAAAGGCAGCAGCCTTGGTTAGAGGCTTAAAACTCCCATCTCCCTGGGACCAAGCATCTGAGGGAAGGGTTGGTGGTGGGCACAGCTTCAGCAGACTTAAACGTTCCTGCAGACCAGCTCTGAAGAGAGCAGAGGGTCTCCTAGTACAGTACTCGACCTCTGTTAAGGGACCGACTGCCTCCTCAAATGGGTCACTGACCTCAGTGCCTCCTGACTGGGAGACACCTCCCAGCAGGGGTCAACAGACACCTGACACAGGAGAGCTCTGGCTGGCATCTGTCAGGTGCCCCTCTGGAATGAAGTTTCCAGAGAAAGGAACAGGCAGCAATCTTTGCTGTTCTGCAGCATCTGCTGGTAATACCCAGGCAAATACGTCTGGAGAGGACCTCCAGCAAACTCCAGCAGACCTACAGAAGAGGGGCCTGTTAGAAGGAAAACTAACAAACAGAAAGCAATAACATCAACATCAACTAAAAGGATGCCCATGCAAAAACCCCATCCAAAGGTCATCAGCATCAAAGATCAAAGGTAGATAAATCACAAAGATTAAAACTGAGCAAAAATGCTGAAAATTCCAAAAAACAGAATACCTCTTCTCCTTCAAAGGATCACAAGCCCTTGCCAGCAAGGAAACAAAACTGGACAGAGAATGAGTTTGATGAACTGACAGAAGTAGGTTTCAGAAGGTGGGTAATAACAAACTCCTTTGAGCTAAAGGAGCATGTTCTAAGCCAATGCAAGTAAGCTAAGAACCTCAATAAAAGGTTACAGGAACTGCTAACTAGAATAACCAATTTAGAGAAGAACATAAATGACCTGATGGAGCTGATAAACAAAGCATGAGAACTTTGTGAAGCATACACAACTATCAATAGCCAAATTGATCAAGTGGAAGAAAGGATATGAATGATTGAAGATCAACTTAATGAAATAAAGCATGAAGACAAGATTAGAGAAAAAAAAGAGTGAAAAAGAATGAACAAAGCCTCCAAGAAATATGGGACTACGTGAAAAGATCAAACCTATGATTATCTGGTGTACCTGAAGGTAATGGGGAGAATGGAACCAAGTTAGAAAACACATTTCAAGGTATTATCCAGAAGAATTTTCCCAACTAGCAAGACAGGACAACATTCAAATTCAGGAAATACAGAGAACACCACTAAGGTACTCCTCAAGAAGAGCAACCCCATGATACATAATCATCAGATTCACCAAGGTTGAAATGAAGAAAAAAATGTTAAGGGCAGCCAGAGAGATAGATCGGGTTACCCACAAAGGGAAGCCCATCAGACTAACAGTGGATCTCTCTGCAGAAACCCTATAAGCCAGAAGAGAGTGGGGGCCAATTCAACATTCTTAAAGAAAATAATTTTCAACCCAAAATTTCATATCCAGCCAAACTAAGCTCCATAAGCAAAGGAGAAATAAAATCCTTTACAGACAAGCAAATGCCAAGGGATTTTTTCCACCACCAGGCCTCCTGAAAGAAACACTAAATATGGAAAGGAAAAACTGATACAAGCCACTGTAAAAACATACCAAAATGTAAAGACCAATGACACTATGAAGAAACGACATCATGATGACAGGGTCATACTCACACATAACAATATTAACCTTAAATGTAAATGGGCTAAAGGCCCCAATTAAGAGACACAGACTGGCAAATTGGATAAAGAGTCAAGACCCATTGGTGTGCTGTATTCAGGAGACATATCTCACATGTAAAGACACACATAGGCTCAAAATAAAGGGGTGGAGGAATATTTACCAAGCAATTGGAAAGCAAAAAAAAAAAAAAAAAAAAAAAGAAAAGAAAAGAAAAAGAAAAACAAACAAACAAACAAACAAAAACAGGGATTACAATCCTAGTCTCTGATAAAACAGACTTTAAGCCAACAAAGATCAAAAAAGAACACTCCTCAGCAAATGCAAAAGAATGGAGATCATAACAAACAGTCTCTCAGACCACAGTGCAATCAAATTAAACTCAGGATTGAGAAACTCATTCAAAACTGCACAACTACATGGAAACTGAACAACCTGCTCCTGAATAACTCCTGGGTAAATAACAAAATTAAGGCAGATATAAATAAGTTATTTGAAACCAATAAGAACAAACACACAATGTACCTGAATTCCTGAGACACAGCTAAAACTTCAGAGGGAAATTTATAGCACTGAATACTCACATGAAAGAGCTGGAAAGATCTAAAATTAGCACCCTAATATGACAGTTAAAAGAACTAGAGAAGCAAGAGCAAACAAATTCAAAAGCTACCAGAAGACAAGAAATAACTAAGATCAGAGCAGAACTGAAGGAGATAGAGACATGAAAAACCCTTCAAAAACTCAATGAATCCAGGAACTGTTTTTTTTTTTTTGAAAAGATTAACAAAATACATAGATTGCTAGCCAGACTAATAAAGAAGAGAAAAGAATCAAATAGACACAACAAGAAATGATAAAGGGGAGATCACCACTCATCCCACAGAAACACAAACTACCATCAGAGAATACTATAAACACCCTTACACAAATAAACTAGAGAACCTAAAAGAAATGGATAAATTCCTAGATACATACACCCTCCCAAGACTAAACCAGGAAGAAGTCAAATCCCTGAATAGACCAATAGCAAGTTCTGAAATGGAGGCAGTAATTAATAGCCTACCAACCAAAAAAAGACCAGGACCAGATGAATTCACAGCTGAAATCTACCAGAGATACAAAGAGAAGCAGGTACCATTCTTCCTGAAACTATTCCAAACAATATAAAAAGAGGGACTCCACTCTAACTCATTTTATGAGGCCAGCATCATCCTGATACCAAAACCTGGCAGAGACACAACAGAAAAAGAAAATTTCAGGCCAATATCCCTGATGAACATTGATGGGAAATCCTCAATAAAATACTGACAAATCGAATCCAGCAGCACATCAAAGAGGTTATCCACCACAATTGAGTCAAATTCCTCCCTGGGATGCAAGTCTGTTTCAACATACACAAATTAAGAAACATAATACATCACATAAACAGAACCAATGACAAAAACCACATGATTATCTCAATAGATGCAGAAAAGGCCTTCAATAAAATTTGACACCCCTTTATGTTAAAAACACTCAATAAACTAGGTATTGATGGAACATATCTCAAAATTATAAGAGCTATTTATGACAAACTCACAGCCAATATCATATTGAATAGGCAAAAGCTGGAAACGTTCCCTTTGAAAACCAGCGGAGAGACAAGGATGTTCTCTCTCACCACTCCTACTCAACATTGTATTGGAAGTTCTGGTGAGGGCAATCAAGCAAGAGAGAGAAATAAAGGTATTCAAATAGGAAGAGAGGAAGTCAAATTGTCTCTGTTTGCAGTTGACATGATTGTATATTTAGAAAACCCCATCGTCTCAGCCCAAAAGCTCCTTAAGCTCATAAGCAACTTCAGCAAAGTCTCAGGATACAACATCAGTGTGCAAAAGTCACAGGCATTCCTATACACCAATAATAGGCAAACAGAGAGCCAAACCACGAGTGAACTCCCATTCACAATTGCTACAAAGAGAATAAAATACCTAGGAATACAACTTACAACAAGAGATGTGAAGGACCCCTTCAAGGAGAACTACAAACCACTGCTCAAGGAAATAAGAGAGGACACAAATGGAAACACATTCCATGCTCATGGATAGGGAGAATTAATATTGCAAAAATGGCCATACAGCCCAAAGTAATTTACAGATTCAGTGCTATTCCCATCAAGCTACCACTGACTTTCTTCACAGAATTAGAAAAAACTACTTTAAATTTCATATGAAACCAAAAAAGAGTCCATATAACCAAGACAATCCTAAGCGAAAAGATGAAAGCTGGAGGCATCATGCTACCTGACTTTAAACTATACTCCAAGGCTACAGTAACAAAAACAGCATGGTACTGGTACCAAAACAGATATATAGACCAATGGAACAGAACAGAGGCCTCAGAAATAACACCACAAATCTACAACCATCTGATCTTTGACAAATCTGACAAAAACAAGCAATGGGGAAAGGGCTCCCTATTTAATAAATAGTGTTGGGAAAACTGGCTAGCAATATACAGAAAACTGAAACTGGACCCCTTCCTTACACCTTAGACAAAAATTAACTCAAGATGGATTAAAGACTTAAAGGTAAGACATAAAATCATAAAAACCCTAGAAGAAAACCTAGGCAATAACATTCAAGATATAGGCATGGGCAAAGTCTTCATAACTAAAACACCAAAAGCAATGGCAACAAAAGCCTAAATTGACTAGTGGGATCTAATTAAACTAAAGAACTTCTGCACAGCAAAAGAAAGTATCATCAGAGAGAAAATGCAGCCTACAGAATGGGAGAAAATTTTTGCAATCTATCCACCCAACTAAGGGCCAATATCTAGAATCTATAAGGAACTTAAAAAAATTTACAAGAAAAAAACAAACAACCCCATCAGAAATTGGGCAAAGGATATGAACAGACACTTCTCAAAAGAAGATATTTATGTGACCAACAAACATATGAAAAAACGCTCATCATCACTGATCATTACAGAAATGCAAATCAAAACCACAATGAGATACCATCTCACACCAGTTAGAATGGCAATCATTAAAAAGTCAGGAAACAACAGATGCTGGGGAGGATGTGGAGAAATAGGAATGCTTTTACACTGTTGGTGGGAGTGTAAATTAGTTCAACCATTGTGGAAGACAGTGTGGCAATTCCTCAAGGATCTAAAACCAGAAATACCATTTGACCCAGCAATCCCATTACCGGGTATATACCAAAGGATTATAAATCATTCTACTATAAAGAAACATGCACACATATGTTTATTGCAGCACTGTTTACAATAGCAAAGCCTTCAACCCAAATGCCCATCAATAACAGACTGGATAAAGAAAATGTGGCACATATACATCATGGAGTACTATGCAGCTATACAAAAGACTGAGTTCATGTCCTTTGCAGGGACATGGATGAAGCTGGAAACCATCACTCTCAGTAAACTAACACAGGAACAGAAAACCAAACACCGCATGCTCTCACTCATAAGTAGGAGTTGAACAATCAGAACACATGTACACAGGGAGGGGAACATCAAACACCAGGGCCTGTCGGTGCATGGCAGGCAAGGGGAGGGATAGCATTAGGACAAATACCTAATGTAGATGACGAGTTGATGGGTGCAGCAAACCACCGTGACACATGTACACCTATGTAACAAACCTGCACGTTCTGCACATGTATCCCAGAACTAACAAACCTGCACGTTATGCACATGTACCCTAGAACTTAAAGTATAATAATAATAAAAAATAAAAATAAAAAAATAAAAAATATAATAAAAATAAAAGATACCTTTTCCAATAAAAAAAGAAAAAGAAAAACTCTTTAGAAGTCAAGATTTTGTTTTCACAAGGGAGATCCATTTCCTGCCCATCACTCAGGATCATTCCTGATCAAGTCCCCTCATTCATCAGTCACCAAATCACAGGCAAGAAATGGATTTACTCTAGGTCCCTGCTGAAAAGGAAGCCTCCAAGAAAGGAAGAGAAAAAGCTCTTGGAGCTGCCCCTCCTTGCTAGAGATGGTCAGTGAGCTGGATGAAACAGCTGCACAGCTTGGATGTCTAAAGATTGATTTTATTTATTTCCACTGAGCCACTGAGGTTTTTCAGGTTCAGAGTAAATCCAAAGCCCATTAACTCCAAAGCCATTTTTTGAGGAAAACACAAAAATGAATAATCGATTGCTAATAAAGTCCTTTAAATAAAGTCCTTTCAATTCCCACCAGAGTTATGAAATTATTCTTACTACAGAAACAATCATTGAACCACATCAGACAAACTCCTCTGACGTCAAGAATACTCCAAATTTATTCTGTTGACACATTTTTAAAAACCTCATATCTGACACATGTGCAGCTCAGGCATTCTTGGAAACCATCCCTGGGGTAGCCTGCTTTTACTTGGAAGCAGTGGGAAAACTTGGAAGAATATTTGGAGAAATATCCAGACTCTGAGGTCTTTCTAGCATTCCCAATCTGCCCTTCTTTATTTTTTATTTTATTTTATTTTATTTTATTTTATTTTATTTTGAGATGGAGTCTCACTCTGTTGTCCAGGTTGGAGTGCAGTAGCATGATCTCTGCCCACTGCAACCTTCATCTCCTATGTTCAAGCAATTCTCGTGCCTCAGCTTCCTGAGTAGCTGAGACTACAGGCACCTTCCATC
Source organism: Piliocolobus tephrosceles (assembly GCF_002776525.5). Taxonomy (NCBI): domain Eukaryota; kingdom Metazoa; phylum Chordata; class Mammalia; order Primates; family Cercopithecidae; genus Piliocolobus; species Piliocolobus tephrosceles. The sequence goes on from NC_045449.1 coordinate 28,606,961, forward strand.
ATGCCCAGGTAATTTTTTGTATTTTTAGTAGAGACAGGTTTTCACCATATTGGCCAGGCTGGTCTTGAACTCCTGACCTCAAGTGATCTGCCCGCCTCAGTCTCCCAAAGTGCTGGAATTACAAGTGTGAGCCACTGTACCCAGGCCTATTTCCTAATAATAAAAAATAGTAACTTCTACTCACTGAATATCTATAGTGATCTAATCATTCTTCTAAGCACTTTAGATCCATGAACTCATTTAATTCACACTATAATTCCCTAAAGTACACATGATTAGTATTCTGCTCTTACCCTAGCAGAGACTGGTTAAGTGAGTTGTCCATGGTATCACAGCTAGTCAGTCACAGAGCCGTCCTGGATTCAGACTCTACATTAGACTAACCCATCTGGAATAGAGTAGGAAAGAATAAGGAAGACTCAACGTTTTTGGCCTCTATTTGGTAATTATAGTTACGTTTTTAGGTAATTATAGACCCATTATCCTGGATGGGCACTTAGAGACTTTGTGGAACAGCAAGAGCCCTCTCTCATCCTGTGCCCATGACAGACATCACCAGTCAACCACAACACAGTATTTAACTAACGCAAGGCAACTCCTCAGAATCTTTAACATTCTTGTTTGTGCTCCCGTACCAATCAATCATTTTGATATAAGAGTGTGCAGGAAAAAACAGGAAACAGGTTTGCAGTACCTCCACACCAGTATTCAATGCTGTAATCCACTGCAGTGGCTCCATTAAAGACTAGTCTCCCTTATACCCTCTCCAACTAGGGTGTCTAGTGTTATGAACAAAGGGATAGGTATGGGTTCTTGTGTCCCCTCAATTTTTGATATTTTTAGCCATCAGATACCTTGTCTGCAATGTGTGCTCAGAGAGCAGGGGGGAAACTAGATAATTGATTTTCTAAATGTGTTCCCTGGGAAATAAGGGCACAGGAGGCTGCCTATTCTGTTTCAGACAAATCCCCTTCACTACAGTGTATTTGATGAGTTGGGGTTTGTTTTAATTCCATTTGGAAAAGGGCTTCAGCAGCTAAGCAAATGATTTAAAAGTGCCCCAGAAGTCAAGAGTAATAGAAACTATCCAGTTCTGATGTCTTGTCAAGCTAAAATTGCAGGGCACTAAGATTCTATGATCACTCCATTAAAACACAGCATCTAAGCTGTGGTGTGTTGTCCTTCCTGGTTCAGAGATGCAACCATGTGCAGGGCTACTGAGCTCTCTTTGCATCTGGGTGGGAGCCTAATGGAAGTTTTGGGGCTCCTTACTGGTCTCCAAAATCCTCAAGACCATGTGAATACAGGAATCAAGGAAGGTTCTTAGATCAACACATCCCCCAGGCCCTTGGTTTTCTTGCTCCTTTCCCCCACTACAGGTGTTTAATTTCAACTTATCCCCCCGGCCCTTGGTTTTCTTGCTGCCTTCCCTCAATACAGATGTGTAACTTCATTTCATAATCACATATGCCCCTCCTTTCCAGCAGCAAGATCCAGATGGATTAAAAAATGTACCAAGTCCCTCCCACTAGCTTGCCTCTCTTCTGTTCTGCGTGACCTCCTAGGATCTGGAATTTGGTCAGCAATTCAGAAACTCCTTCATCATGACCCTGCATAGGCAAAGACTTCCCTGGAAGCTCCCTCACCGTCTGCTCCCTATAAAAGGATGGCAGATGAGCCAGAGGAACAGAGAGGCTGAGACCAACCCAGAAACCACCACTTCTCACGCCGAATCTCACACCCTCGGCCTCCAACATGAAGGTCTCCACAACACTTCTGTGGCTGCTGCTCATAGCAGCTGCCTTCAGCCCCCAGGGGCTCACTGGGCCAGGTAAGCCCCCCAACTCCTTACAGGAAAGGTAGCCACCTTTAGAGCTACCAGGTCAGCAAGAATCTTTAGAGACTCACTGCAAATTCTCCATCCAAAAAATAGATAAATGGGTTTTGTGGGTGGACAAGAAATGGCTCATCCTCACATCCAGTCACTGGAAGAGCCAGAACTAGAAGCCCAGGATCCCAAGGCTGTTCCCCACATTCCAGAGGGATGCTGGGTGCATCCATATCCAGCTATCCTTACAGTGTTTGGGAATGGGGCACTCTAAAGAAGGGCTCTTTCTTACTGTGGACATGGTGGGCATTTTTGGCAGTGGGGGAGAAGGAAAATCTGTTGATTAGAAGCTCAATATGTTAATTCGACTCCAGGACAGCTTTCAGAGCCAGTGCCTAAGAGAAGAATGAGGTCCTGGGGGATCTCTTGAGGTGACTTATTTTGACACTGTTTGGGAAAGTTATCTAGGAGATTTGTTCCCTAACTCATTTTCCCATACTCTGGTGACAAATTTACTGAGTGTATCAGTCCCCCTGAGCCAGTGCATGGCATGGTAACAAACAGTTCTAAATTATCAATGACTTAACAGAATTAACTAAATTAACAAAAGTCACCTTTCACTTCTACTAAATATCTATAACGTATGGACTCAGGCTTCTGCATTTTATACTCAGGATTCTAGACTGATGGAGAAGTTGCCCACGACAGGGAACATTGATGGATACTGTGATAAAGCAAAAGGAAGCTCTCAGGAGTCTTGCATAGGCAATGCACTGTGGCCCAAAAATGACACCCATCACGTTGTCTCCTCCCTTATTGATCAAAATGAATTAATGCCTCTAACAAACAAAAGTGGTCAAGAAATGCGAGTCTACCTTGTGTCTCAAAACTAAGGATGGAGAATATTTGGTGAAAATTACCATGACCATCACATGGCCACGTAGGTCTTTATAATGACAGAGCTAGCATTTTTCACATTGACCAAGCTGTTTCCATACCCTCAAGAGTAATGATGAGTCCTCAATGCACAGGGGAGGATGCTGAAGACACAGGACAGCATCCGCCAGACACATAGGACTTCGGAGCAGAGGGATTCTTCCTCCACCTCTCGCAATTTCTAGCTTTCTCCTAACTTCCTTTACAAAGTCATGCTTGGAAATGTCTGTGTATCATCATGTGGCTCATTTTTTTCTCTGTTCATTTTTTTTCCCCCAAAATTCAGCTTCTGTTGCAACCACCTGCTGCTTTACCCTGACCAATAAGAAGATACCCCTTCAGCGACTGGAGAGCTACAGAAGAATCACCAGTGGCAAATGTCCCCAGAAAGCTGTGCTGTAAGTAAATAAAGCTCACCCTCCCTTAGACAAAAAATTAATGTCTAGGTTACAGAGTCAAGAACTGTGTCACAGTTGCTGGGAGCCATAGACTCTGATAGTTTGACCTCTGGTCCAATTCATTAATTTTCACAAGTGAATGTTCACTCCCAGCTCCCTGCCTGGGAGCTTGCTGTGGTCATATCAATTTCTTCAAGTTAAGAACAAAGATGGTTTTACTGGGCCTTCAAGAGCAGCAACTAACCCAGCAGTCTCATCCTTCCTCCTCTCCATGGCAACCCTTTGTCGAGTGGCAAATGGTCCTTAAATATTTAGGGTCAAATGGGCAGAATTTTCAAAAACAATCCTTCCAATTGCATCCTCTGTCTCCCATAGCTTCAAGACCAAACTGGCCAAGGATATCTGTGCCGACCCCAAGAAGAAGTGGGTACAGGATTCCGTGAAGTATCTGGACCGAAAATCTCCAACTCCAAAGCCATAAATAATCACCATTTTTGAAACCAAACCAGAGGCTGAGTGTTGCCTAATTTGTTTTCCCTTCTTACAATGCATTCTGAGGTAACCTCATTATCAGTCCAAAGGGCATGGGTTTTATTTAATATATATATATTTTTAAAAACCTATTGCATTTAATTTATTGAGGCTTAAAATGTACCCTCCATGAATATCAGTTATTTTTAAACTGTAAAGCTTTGTGCAGATTCTTTATCCCATGGAACCCCCAATTCGATCCCCTGCCACAAGTGGGCAATGTTCCCCCTCTCCTCTCTTCCTGCCTGGAATCTTGTAAAGGTCCTGGCAAAGATGATTAGTATAAAAATGTCATTGTTGTTGTGAACCCAAAGCGTCACTCATTAAATGGAAGTAAATGCTGTTTTAGGAATACAAAAAGTATGTGCGTATTTTATTATAGTCACTAGATGTAATTTTTTTGCGGGAAATCCACACAGAGCTGAGGCGGACAAAGGTGATTGTGGCTGGGAGGGGCTTGGTTATGGGGGTGGGAACTGTGTCCCTGGGAAATGACTTTTTGGCTTAGCTCGTCTTCATTGAAATGCAGGGTGAAACTGACAAACCCATTTCAGCCTTCTATTCCCATTTTCAACAGTATTTCCCAGACCCCAACACTTCAGCCACAAAAATATTAGGAGCTTTGCCACCATTCCTTTTCTCCCCACCCCATGCTTGCCTCTCCTGGGACTTATTTTAACAGCCCTGTTGTATCTCCCTCTACCTGACCCTGCTCGTCGGTCTTCCAACCCAGACTAGGCAGACATGACAGGCATTGGGAAATCAGAGGAAGGCTAGATGACCCTTTACCAGAGGTCTAGGGGTGCAGGCTTTACAGGTGTGGTGGAGCTTAAAGTAGGTCTTGGTGCATGCACCAAGTGAACAGGCCTTGCTGGAGGTATTTCAGTCTAGGTAGAGGAGAAGAGGTGTTGCTTGAGCAAAATCCAAGAAGTAGGAATGATCATGGTGCATTTACCCAGTTGGGTGGGGGCCCATCAAAAGGTGTCAGTGTTCGAGGGTGTGTGAAATGGTGGGGAAATTTGGAAAGAAGTTTGAGGCCAGGCTGTCTAGGTGGGGAGTTTGTGCTTCATGTAAGGTGAACATATGATTCTTCCCAGTCAAGTTAGGATGCTTTTGAGAGCAGAAAACTGGTATTATTCATAAGCATTCTGGAACAACAGATATAAATTAACACTGTCCTAAGTAAACTGGAGCATGTGGTCACTCTAGGAATAGAAGGCATTGCAAGTTTTGATTCAGTGGAGAGAAGTGCCGTGACCACACTATGAGGGGGTTCAGGAAGGGCAACCAGGTGGCCATGGGCTGAATTGGGAGGAGAAAATAGAAGCACTTAGCTCACTATTGCAGTGTATGGAGGGTATGGAACCAGGGCATTGGTAGATGGGAAGGGAGAAGATAATTGCAAGAATGGCTGAGGCAGGGTGGAATGCCAAATTTTGTAGATGAAGAAGTAGAACCAGTGACATGGAAACTTTCTAAATGCCAAAGCTGCAATTAAAGGTTAGCTTCTTACACCCAGAATATTAACTTCTCTCTCTCACTGTTTACTCACACCTTAACTTTACCGGCTTGAGAACTTCCAGTCAAATGGACAGGACCTCATCTTCCTGTATAAGCAACTTAAATCAGGATTCCCTTTCAGCATACACAATCAGCTTGCATTTCCATTGGTTACATTACCCATGTACCTGAATGCAGAGACCAACTATGTCCCCAAGGGTAGAAAAGGGTCACAGGGGCCCTGCTGGTGTAACTCTGCATGGTCTAAGGCCATTGATCTGAAGGGCCAATGGCCTACTGTGTCATGCATGCCCAGCAGGGCCACTGCATGCAAAGCTCCCAGGGGCACCATTCATAAGGCCGTCCCCCTTGGACTGTGCGGTGGCAATGGCACAAGGCAATATGAAGAACAGAGTGAGACATTAGGAAGGGCACTGATCTAGGAGGCAAATGACTTCAGTTTCATCCCAAACAGAGAACTGGTCTCTGTCACTGTGTTACTTTTGGCTTTAGTTACCCCATCCATAATAGGGGTATATTAATATCTTTTAAGGAATCTGACCAATGACCCACCAAGATCTCCTATTCTGAGAGCACTACTTCTTGGAAAGCATCACTAGCTCCACCCATGGAGGGAAGGAATGTTGTCAGAGGGTTCTACACTCATAAGCCCAAGTCAGACAGGGGCCAGGCTAACTGGCACACTGACTCTATTTCTGGAAGATTTCTCTATGAGGCCCTCGAGAAGAAGCACAGATCCCCAGAACCATCAGAGAACTTTTTGTACCTACTACAGAAGGAATCCCACTCAGAGCAATCACTGGCCCTCACTCTGAGTACAAACAACCTCTCTGCCTCTCCTATAGCCTAGCGGACTTCAGCCGTAAACCTCAATCAGGATGTACCTCCAGAGGTCAGCATGTCCAGGAGGCATGGGATGGCCACAGAATAGCTCACTGGGATCACAGACCCTCAGGTTTCAGGTCAATCTTGATGAGGAGATCAAGAAGGGGAGTAGAGGGAAGAGGTGCCCTCTGTTTGTGAACGACTGAACAGAATTTGGTCATATCCCCTATTCCTCTCTCAAGGAATCCTGAACAAAATTCCCCTCCAATTGGGAATAGTGTCAACAGAGCCTTGAGTATAAAACTGTGGGCACAAAATATTGGATGTGCTTAAGTTTTCTGATGGCACTCAGATCTTAACCAGGAATCAGGGATGTCACCAACTGATTTCTCTGGAAAGTATACTCTTAGATGAAGATGTTCATGCAGAGTTCACTGAGAGTATACGGGGAAGCTGAACTAATGAGAGGGAGAATTGATATTGTGATGCAATCACAGCCCAGGTCTCAGCAATCCCACAGGGAACTTTAGAACTGGAATAGCACAAATGAGGTCAAGGGCCAGGCTTTTATACCCCTATCTGAACCAGTCCTGGCTGCAGGGTGCTCCTGGAAGAAGACACAACTCTGGGCAAGGCAGCTGTTTTTAGCTGAGGGCAGGTCTCAGAGAGGAAATTCAGCTGAAAGGCATTGGCTGCCAACACTTCTAGCAGCTGGGGAAGAAGCACGTTAGACCTGGGAGGAAAAAACTTGGGCAGCACTCTATGATCTCCACCATGACCCACCGACCCACCCCTTGTGCCATTCAAATCCACTTGCTTATATACAAAGTTCTGGAAAACTCATCCAGAAATCTGTTGAGCCTCATTTCTTTAGGAAACTTGCAAGAAGGTTGGTGGCATGAACAGTAGCCACCCCCAACAGCTGCAACTGGTCTTGAGGTTATAAATGATGCTTATCACTCCACTCCTAGAACACTCATTCCAGATTTTCCTCAACCTCAGCCCGTGCCTCTGCTGGCCTAAGTGGCATGCCTTCAGGATTCACCCCGACCCTCATCCCTGAGAGGTTCAGCCCCTGGTCTTCATACTCCTCTCAGGACAAGGATATGGCTGCTACTGTTGTCCATTTGCCATTAAAATGGGTCAAGAGACACCCAAAAGGGTCACCCAGGTGCCAAACATATTCTTACCTATCCCCATTGAGTAAAAGCAGCTCCACCCACTTCTGTTGACCAGGCCCCATTACCCTGACCTGGATGGTGACCTCTTCCTCTCTTTGCCTGTTAGTTTCTTGGCCCGCAAGTCTAAAGGTATAGATTGCAGCCACAGCTGAGGATGAATGAGACTCCCTCTAGGAAGCAAGGGGTAAGCATTCTTCCTCTGCGAAACAGGATTTCTAAATCCATACAGCCCTGATGTGCACAAATCCCCCAAAGTGGGTCACTAGGAGTAACGGTAAATAGGGCAACTTTTACTTCCACCTTTGACCTGGATCTATGAATTTTGCCTATTGGGAATACAACATCACTTATTATTTGCTTTGGGGTCTATACTGAATCCTAGATGATAATATTTCTTCCTTGTAGGATATTCTTTCCAAACTGGTGCTTTAACTGTGCCTTCAGCAGGCCATTCCATTACTCTATCAGCCTGGAAGCCTGTGGATAACACAGGTAGATAGTAGGATAGGATCAGTGCTGCCCCGCATTTCCTGTAGCGTGTCTTCCAGTCTATAGTGATGTTATGTGGCAACTCGTGCCAGTGAACACTCTGTAAGCTCTCAAATAATGGTGCTGTCTAAGGTACTGGAGACAGAAATACCTGGAAAGTGTGTCTACTCCAGTTGAGGTGAGTCATTGCCCTTTTCAGAGTAGAATAGGTGCAATGTAATCAAACATGTACTTTCCACCAAATGGCTGGTTAGTCTCCCGGATGGATGGATGATGCCATAGCCGGGGATCAACAAGGTGCTATGTTACTGGCAGGTTGGACATTCAGCTACAGGGCCATGTGTCATCTAAACTCCTACTACCATAATGACTTTGTTCATATTCTCACTGTCCCAGAACTGTGGTGACAAATAACAGAAGCTGGCTGATGCCAACTGGCTGAGTCATCTTGTTACTTAGTCATTCTTTATTTCCAAATTCCCTGATGGGATTAGCACCACATCTTTACATACTCTGCCCTGCCTCATAGGTTCATCCACATGCCTCTCTCCCAGAACCCCTTTCTCCCAGAATTTTTTACCTTTGTTTTTCCAGGCCCCCTGCCCAATGATGCAGACCATTCAAACCATCTATGAGTCCATATATATTTTAACTTCAGGCCACCTCTCTGTGTATACAAGTCGATGACTAGTTTGAGAAAACTGCTTAAACTCTATCCATTGAGAGGATTTCCCCTGACTTCTCCTTTTCAAGGCCATCCCTGAGTTGACCTATAGAGCAATTGGCATCCATTTTTCGTTTGTATCCACATGTTGAGCTGAACCATCTGTGAACCATGCTCAGCCTTTTTCTTCCTCCATCAGCTTGTCACGAGTGACTCCCAGGCAGCCACGGGTATGAAGTGAGCAAGTGGCATGCAGTATGGATGACCTGGGGGTCTGAGCCATCTGCTCATATGGTTTACTGTGCAATGCCCTTTGGCACTGCTGTGCCCAATCCCAATGCACTGCCTCAATCTTACCACTGGGCCCACCTGGCATTGTGATTTGGTAGGTTTGATTGAACCCAGATCATGGGGAGCAAAGTCTGCGAAATTCTGGCTACGAATATCATTTGATTTCCCATGGCCAGACTCTCTATCTCTACAAGAGTTCAATAGCACACCAGGAACTTTTTTTCAAAAGATACAAGTTCTCCTCTTCAGACAGCTGACTTTTCTCTAAAACTCCAGGTTCTTCTACTAAAGCATAGATTTCACAGGGCCAAGTGGGCCTCTTTTCCCATCCCAGTATGGTAACTCTAATACCATAAGGTCTGCCTGGTTTATGACCCAAGCCACAGGATCTCTTGTGCCACAGCCTGGACCCATTGCAGAACCCATTCCTGCTCAGCATCCCAGTCACTACTGGTAATCTTCTGTGTATGTGAATCAGAGTAGCCCTCCCTCCTAAGTGGAGGTAAGCTGCCTACTGGGCACTGCACTTCTTTTTAAATGGTAGAGGCATGAGATGCAATTATTAGTCTTTTACTTTCGAGAAAGTGTCCCTGTATGCTCCTAGACTCATCATATGTGGTATTCTGGAGCTGAAATGACCCTTCAGAATTGAACAGGCCCAATTTAGGAGACAGGGAGCAGGAGTTTCTATACCTACATCAACCAATCATTACATATGGACTACCCCCAGAAATGGGGATGTGACCTTGAGGAAGGCAGTTCTCTGCAGCTGAGAGCAACTCACAGAGAGGCACTCAACAGAGACTTATTGATCACTGACGCTGCAGAAGCCAACAGAATGACTACCTCAGTTCAGACAGGTGGGTGGGGCTCTAGGCAAAGCAACATAGCAACTACTATGTGATGCAGGGCCTGGGCCTCCTGCATGATCTATGGCTCCTGGCTTTGCTGTGTAGCCACCTTGTAAGGTAACTTTGGGAAACTTCTGTTTTCTCACTGGGCATTAGTTTATCCAACCATAAAATAGATTCGTAAACTAGATATATGGCTTCTAACTGGCTGTGTATTAAAATCACCAGGGACTTGTTTAAAAACACAGATTCTAAATTATTTTCCTCAAAGATTCTAGTTCAATGTATTAGAGTAGGGATGGGGTTAGTGGACCGTATTCCACCTCCTGGATTTGCTCCAGCTGTGGTGTGCCCCCAATGCACTTAATTTCCCTGGTAAAGTTTGGGTAAAGACACCTACCACGGGAAGATTATGTGAAATAACAGGCAAATAGCACTATAAACAAAGGCATGTAGTTGCATGCTCAGCATAGTTAAAGAGTGTGTTCATGGGCCTTGTGAGTAAGATACTTGGCTTCTCTAAACTTCCGTTCTTTTATCTTCATAACAAGCACCATAAATGTACTTACTTCAGAGTCAATCAGAAGGATTAAATTAGATGACACACATAAATTCGGTAGCTCCTGGCCTGGATAACAAATACAACACAAGTAGCCATCATTATTTATTGAGTTTCTACTGCATGTCAGTTGCATCACTAAATGCTATGCAAATTAGTGTATGGAATGTTTCTTCCAAGAACCTCCAAGCAACCTTGGGAAAGGCTAGTAGCAAACACCAGCTGATTCTGTTTTGTGGAAGGGATAAATGAGGCCCAGGACGAGAGAGTACACTGTAGTGAAACACTCATGGGATATATCCAGGACCTGAGCACTGAGACACCTGGGCCTATTAACAGGGATATTAATCCTGTACGACTTTAAGGATTTTGTTTCTGTCCACAGGTCTCAGTTTTGCTGAGAAAGGACAGGGTGGAAAACAACAGTTCTCAGGTCCTATTTAATTCTTCCTCTACTTGTGTAGTCTCAGAGGGAATCTGAGAAAAAGAACAAAGCAGGGAGTCCATGTTTTCAGGTTTACTTCCATCAAATGGTTCTGTATTCCTAGGTACCAGGTAGGAAGCCAGGAGATCTGCTTTCACCACAAGTGACTCATTTTCAGCCTCTATTAGGAGTTATTCCCCAGCAGCAGAAAATGTGAATTGAATCTACTTTAGATGGCTGCTGTCAAGGAGTCACCAAAAATGAGAAACAGAAAGAAGCTGGACAGCCACCCACTCTCTGCAGAAGACAGCTGAGCTGGGCAGAATAGCTGAATCCAGATGGTCTGAAATGCTGGCTTAACATTCCCACACTCAACTTCTGCAGGTAGCATCAAGTTGAAGTCTGGGAAGGTAATCTGCAAAATGAAAATAGCAGACAAACTGCCTGTTGTCACTGAAGTCCTGCCCAATTATGACACTGATATCACTCAGAAGCTGCTGTTCCTGGACCACATTAGCCACATGCCTCTGAAGCCTGGAGTACTCCCAACACTTGATCCTTGGCAAGATATCTGGGACCTCTTCCCTTTCTCTGGTATTCCTCATCATTTCTTTTCCACAACACAAATAATTCCTCGGAAAACCATGCCCACTGCAACATGTTTCAATTTGGAAGCATGAGCCTCTGTTTGGGAGAAATCATGAGAACGTTATCACCTTACACTTTGATTCCCTTCCTAGAATTCCTAGCATTTCCTAGCCATACTTCTTCCAAAGTTCCTAAAAGTAATGACAGTTAAGCTTACTGAGAACTTAACTATGTGCTTGTCACTGTTTAAAGCACTTTTCATTTGTCAATTAATCTAACCTTTATAACACTATGACTCCACTATTTCCAGAAGTATAAACTGAGATACAGCTTCTTAGTTTTCATCCTTTGCCACATCCAGTGATTGATGAGCATAGGGAATCAGTCTAATAGATACAAGTGGGCATTTTCCCTGGCCTCGGGACAAGTATAACCTAAGGCTTTATCTAGAGGAAGTTAAGTTGAAGGTTATAGCTCTTGGCTTTTCCTTGACCCAACATCCAAGAGAGAATGCTGGTCCCCTCTGGGCAAGGCTCCTGTGCCTTCTTCTATGCCCATATGTCATTCACAGGTTTTCAGTGAAGACTGCTGGTCTGCAGAGGGCCTAAGGAGAACTTCCTCTTTTGATTAAAAAAGAAAACACAGGCCTGGCATGGCAGGTTTACTGTCGAATAAATGAAATGTACAACTCAGGCATAGAAAGGGTGTTGTCTAATGAAATCTGAGCACTCTAGTAGGACTACATGGAGGAGGGAGGATGGAAGTCAAGTTAGCAATAATTTCTAGAATTTGGAATAATAGAGGAAGAAAAAGACAAGAATTCAAGGAGTTAATGGTGAGTATCTGCATGAGCAAGATGGAGGCAGGGATGAGTGTGCAGTGCAGGGATAACTACACAAACATCCATGACATGCTTCCAAGCATTTGATGCAGCTATGATACTGAATTTCTCAGCCCTGCACCAACCATCCACTGGAGCAAGTAGAAGCTATGTCAGTTTGTCTACTAATATTGCGTCAGATACCTTGCCTTGATATGCATTTTTGGGAGAGAGAGCTTTAATGGATCAGTCTGTCCCACACTTCGTTTTTCCCTGGAGCTGGGTGTGAGGGACAGGGGCCTCCAGCTCCTGCATCACACAGACCATTCCACTGGCCCTGGTGATATATTGGAATTCCCCTTTGATTTTACTTGGGGAAAGACTTTGACAGCTAAAGCAATGTTTGAAAACCATAGTACTCCAAGATCTTCATGTGCTACCCAGCGTCACATATCCTCTGATACTAAGAAAAAGATAAGATAAAGCTTTTGTTTCTGTCCTCAGGTCTCAGTTTTTCTGAGAAAGGACAGGGTGGAAGACAACAGTTCTCAGGTCCTATTTAATTCTTCCTCTAATTGTGCTGTCTCAGAGGGAATCCAAGACAAAGAACAAAGCTGGGAGTCCATGTTTTTGGGTTTACTCCCATCAAATGGTTCTGTGTTCCTGGGGAATATAAGATAGCTTTATATCTGTAGGATTCCTGGAGTCCCTCTTTCAGCCAAAGTTCTAATTAATACCACCTTGGGTTGTGAAGAGTGGTATCACTTAGAACCCTGCTAGCAAGGTTTAGAAATACACAGGTTTTTCTAATCTCTGGTTGGAATCTCAGCCATGGTTTAAGTCCACGACGAAGATGCTGACAGAGTTGAGGATAGTGCAAATTTTGGATCTACTCACCTCTCTGATGACCACAATTTACTTTCTTCCTCTCTTTTCTACAGAAAACACTTAAGTGTAAAGGAAGTGCAGCCCATGAGATGATCCAAGTCGAAGCACTTCCTCTTTTTAGGCTGGGCATAACTGCACCTCACTTTCCTATTCCATCCCCATTAGTCTTAGCAATGGATGGAAAATGTGCCCAGTCCCAGCCCACTGCTTCCCTTTTCCATTTATTGGAAACCTCCCCAGGACCCAATGCCTACTCTGCAGATTTTGGATCTCATCTCATAATTCTTTGACAATAATTCTGCCAAGGAATTCCCTCTCTTCTCCCTAATTCTTTATGGCCTATAAAATAACATCATGATTTGGTTTAAAAAATTAAGTAAAGCAGCCAAAGAAGCAGAGAGGCCAAGAAAATCCCAGAAACCTCCAACTCTTGCCCTCTAACATGAAGGTCTCCCCAGCTCTTCTGTGCCGGCAGCCACCATGAGTTCCCAGGTGTTTGCTGAGCCAGGTAAGGCCTCTCTCTCCTTTCAGGAAAGTTAACAACCTCCAGGACAATCTGATCAATAAGGGCCCTCAGAAAGTCACTGCAATAAGAGCCTTCAGAATTTAAGGGAAATTTTTTTTTCCCTAAAAAATGGGAATATGTTTCAAGAGAAACCAGATTGGTACAAGCCAGAACTGGAATTCTAGGCCACCAAAGCCAGTCTCTGGGCTCTTTCCAGGATACCAGTTTTGGGAAGAGGTCTACTCTATTGTATAGCTCTGGGATTTTCAAGAAAACATTTTGTTTATAAAATTAGGTAGTTGGTTCAGCACCCTGGCTCACATCTGTAATCCACCATTTTAGGAGCCCAAGGCGGGTGGATCGCTTGAACCCGGGAGTTTGAGATGAGCCTGGGCAACATGGCACAGCCCTCTCTCTATAAAAAATACAAAAATTAGTCGGGCATGATGACACACACCTGTATTCCCAGCTTCTAGGGAGACTGAGCGGGGAGGATTGCTTGAGCCAGGAGATTGAAGCTGCAGTGTGCTGTGAGCATGCCATTGCATTCCAGCCTGGGGAACAAAGTAAGACCTTCTGCCAAGACCAGCTTGGGCGTGGAGACCCCAGCCCAGTGGTGCTAGAGGAATTGAAGATAAAGACACAGAAATAGAATCAGGGGGCTGACAGTCTTCAGAGCTGAGAGCCACAGAGTTTGACCCACATATTTATTGACAGTAAGCCAGTGATAAACATTACTCCTATAGGTTATAGATTAGCTGAAAGCATTCTTTATGGGAAACAAAGCATTCTTAGCAAGGAGTAGAGAAATAGGCTGTGGCTGATTATCTGCAGCAAAAAAACATGTTGTTAAGGCACAGGCCGCTCGTGCTATTGCTTGTTATGTGAGCAGTTTTTTGCTCCAGGCGGGCCAGGCATTCCTTGCCCTGCTCCAGTAAACCAACAACTTCAAGGAGTGTGCTATTTCTTGTGGTTTGAGCAGTTTTCCGCTCCAGGCAGGCCAGGCATTCCTTGTCCTGCTCCAGTAAACCAACAACTTCAAGGAGTGTGCTATTGCTTGTGGTTTGAGCAGTTTTCCGCCCCAAGCGGGCCAGGCATTCCTTGCCCTGCTCCAGTAAACCAACAACTTCTAGCAGTATGCATCATAGCCATCATGAGCACGTCACATTTTTGCAGAAATCCTGTTTATGGCCAGTTTCTTTAAGGCCTGTTTATGACAGGCTTAGGTCTGGTTCCCAAAAACCTTCTCTAATAAATAAGTAAGTATAAATACATAAAAATAAAATTGGGCAGTTATATTTTCTTTCTGAAAAAGATGAAGCTGGAAGAATGAAGCTGGGGGTGAGGGCATGGCTTTAGGAAGTGGAGGCCATGATCCCAAAGAACGGTCTTTTGACTTGGCTGGTCTCCATGCAGGTTCAAGACAGACAAGACTGCTCTGGCACTGTGATTCTAGACCCTAATTCCAACCTCCTGGGACCAAGGACTGTGGTCACTTGTTCAGCATCAGCCCACAGCCATTTCCTTCCTCTCCTGCCCACCACACCTTCTTTCCAACCAGGGGAACTTTCCCACCCAATCTATAGCAATAGCTTCTGAAATATTCTCCCTGGCTGCAGTCAGTCCCATTCAACCTATCCTCAAGTTCAGAGGAATACCAATGGTGAATTGAAACCTCAGAGGAAGAGCAGGTGGCAATAGATTCAGTGGTCAGGTTACACTTCTCAGTGAAGAAGAGGCATAAGCAGAACCTCTTTTAAATGATGGGGTGAGATCAAAGGAGAAGTTTGACTGAGCTAATTTAGGGTGGACAGAAGAGTAGGAAAGAAGTAGAACTCTTGTCTAGCTGGAATTTGGTCCAATAAGAGGAAAAACATTTTAAAATTTTAGAATGCAAGCTTGGAGCTACATTTTGGAGGATCTTGAATGTCAACATGGAGAGTCGGGTTCAGTTCTGAAGGTCATAGGAAGACACTGAAGGTGTGTGAATTAGTGAGGAAGAGACGCAGCCTAATCAGAGGTATGCATGAGGAAGACAGACCTTCTGGCTGCATCAGGATGGAATGTGGAAAGGAGGACCTGAAAGCAGGTATCTGCAATAATCTAGGCAAGAAGCGATGGTAGGGGTGGAGGAGAGGCAGCCACTCACAGGAAGAATGGGGTCAGCTGGAGCTTACTGAAGATATTTGGTCAAGAAGGCAGAGTGGGAGGCCCAGGGACCCAGCTCCTAGAACCCACTACCAAAATATCACAAGGCAGTATTCAGAGGCATGCCTACCCTGAGCCCCAAGTTCACTTTCCTCTCTCACTAGCCCTGTAAGCCCCAACTGCAGAGCTTTTTAAACATGGATTCAGAAAGACAGGGCCTCCTCTTCCTGGATAACCCCAAGATTCTACTGCAGTCTATGAGTTTGGCCAGCTCCTTTTTCCAAAAAGGGACCCACTTGTATGGAAATTAGCTATAATTTTACTTCCTCATCAACAGTAAAAACCAATAGCAGGGCCAATACCTGCCAGTCTTGGGGAGTGAACGATAGCTTCTGTAGAAAGCAGAGCACTCAGAAGCATGGAGCACTGGAAAATCTCGCCCTGGGAAGCAGGAGATACTGATGCTGATTCCAGGAGTGGCTGATTCCAGGAGTGGCACTGACTCCCTGAGCATTGTGACATATCAAGTTCTCCTTCAGTTTTCCTCTCCATTAAATGGAGATAATGCTGTGTCACAGGAAGCAAGCGAGGGAATCTGGCAGACGATCTCACATATTTTCCCAGCCCTAGGAACCATGTCTTGGCAAACATCATCACATGCACTGGCTAGCGAAGAGTTGGAAAGGAAAGTATTTCAAATCTGTTTTCATGTGCCAACCAGGGACCTGGATTACTGTGAACCCACTCCTAGCTCAGGCATTGCCTGCCTAGACACAGATTTTTCATTAAGTCTCCCCATTCCCACCCCCAAACTCAACAAAAGTCTTGGGAGCAATTATCAACCAGACAACTTCATTCATCCTCATGCCAGATCCAGTCATTCTGTATACTTCTCCTGCCACCAAGATCTCATCTCCAAACACCAATCAGGAGTGAACTCTAAAACTCTAACCAAGTGTATAAGCACATAGTGAGTTGGAATAAAAATAACTAAAATATCACCATATGCACTGATACTCAGTAGACCCTCTGGCACTCAGCAAGGCTTGGGCAGAAGGCGGTAGAAAATGGTAAGTGCTGTAGGTCTCTATGTTGAAGAAGTTCTCAGGCTGTTTTCCTCCAACTCCCATAGCATGAACCTGTAAACTCAAAGGACTGGAGATGCTGGGGCCTCTAATACAGCAGTTCCCAGCAGGGAACTGCAACCAAACTGGTATGCATTGCACATCATTGAGCATTGCATCCTCAGCTCTTTCTTTAGGCCGTGTGTCAGGTAAGTCTGTGCAAATCATTTTTTCTTCCACGAGACCCAGCTTACCTTTTGCACTAGACTGAGAGTTTCCAAATTGACTGTGAATCAGAATCACCAGGACTACTTCTGAAAATACAGATTTCCTGGCCTTATCCCAAGATTCTGAATCAGGACATTGGGTTGTGGAACAGTGCCCCCATCAGGATTTTAACCAGTTTTCCTGGGGATACAAAGGTATAGCTCAGTCTAGCACTAGAACACTGATGCTCTCTGAGGTTCGTTTGTTCTCTCACATGTGCGTTCGGACCCCACTGCCTTGAACTTGCATGGCAGTCTTTGGAATGACCTGCCCAAGTCCTGTGTGACCTTTCACTTCCTCTCCAGTCCTGGATCATCATAAACCAGCTGTGTGATTTGCAGTGATGCACTTCATCTTTCCCTTCTAGTGCCCCTTTCCATTATTTCTATGACCCTTGTGATCTCTGAATAAATCTGAGATGCAGCTGAAGAATGTAGCCATTCTTCAGAACTCGTGATTCGCAGGACATGCTTCTACCTGGCCCTGCTGTGTTCCTTGGGAATCACTTAAGACAGAGAACAGCTTCCATTGCAGGAGATTCGTTTCTTTTCCAATGTTAATTGATCCCTGTCTACTACTAACCTATGGTCTAGACCAGGGTCTCACCATTCACCAGCTCCTAAACTATGAACAGGTTTTTGCATCTGCTTCAGATAATGGCTAACTAGGAAGGAGTTAGAGGAAATGACGAGAGAGAAAAAAAGGAGAATGGCCACCTCCCCGGGGAATGCATTCAGGCTGCTGGACCAAACAGCTGCAGGACTTGGGCAGTCTTAAGTTTCATTTTAGCTTTTCATGATAAGGTTTTTGAAATCCACATTAAAACCAAAACCAAAGGAAGGGAAATTGCAAAACACAGGGACTTTCCGACTGTAGGCTCTGAACCATCTGCAGAACTTGGGCATGATGTCTCTGGGTATGTGTTACACCTGGGATCTTTCTCCTGTTCCTTCTGTGATCCAGAGCATCCTGCTCCTCAGGTTCGTGTGAAGATCCTGGGGTCTCTTGCTTCCCTGTTTCCGGGAGACTCTTTTTACTTCCTCATTTACAGCGCAGGCATTCCTGAAGTTCCATCTCTATCACATGTCTTCATCTGGACACATAAAGACAATTAAGGGAATCCTTCTTCAATAGTCCACATCCTGGGTCTCTGCCTAGCATCCTCTGATCACTATATTCTCACTATCAATATATGTAACAATGAATTTATTAAATACTTACCATATGCTAACACCTCACTCTTCAATGCCCTTTTCCTGTGTCAACTAGTTTAATTCACACCCATTTTGCTGATAGGAAAACAGCGGCACAGGAACCTGAAATAAACTTTCAAAACACCCAGGCATCCAAATCCTGGCAATATGGCTCCAGAGTCCATTGTTTTAACCACTATCCTGCCTGTCCTAGAGCTAAACAACAAGAACACTTCTTTGCTGATTCCTAATGCTCTAAGTGTCCAGGTCTCAGATTAGACTCATTTCAAGATGATAATCATGGGAAAATCAAACAGAGAGGAACACAGATAATCTCCTAGTCCAGAAATGGCCAACATGTCCCAGAATTGGGCTCCTCCCTGATTTTGTACCAATGGAGAGTATCAGTAAGAATCACATCACTATTTCTCATAGCCCACATAAGGCCTCACTATCATTTTCAATAAACCTCTCAAGTTGACACTTGCATTGAAAACCTATTTGGCATCCTTGATCTTGTATATCTCCGCATTTGATATACAAAGCAGGTGGACCTAATAATAATATCTAAATAGGTCCCATCGCTACTAAGCAGGCAAGCTGGGATTAGGTACTTGACATAAATGCCCTGCATTCTGCTAACCCACTTTACTTTCTTGTAATTGACTTTTACCACTATTTTCATTTCTTACCTCTGGATGCACCTTTGTGTCAAGCCACATAACTGGAGAATAAAAACTTTCTGAGCTTATTTTGTGTGACACTTGCCTTGCATGTGGACTGGGGATTTATATAAACTTAATTCCTAAAGAAAACTTGACTCTGTATCGGTGTTATATGAAGCAATTGGCAGGGACAGTCCCAGATGCTTTTTTGTAAGAGTGTAATTTCCCTCTTGCAAGAGGAAATCCTGAGGTTAGGGACATGTTTCAAGTTCTGGAACTTCAGCATTGTTAAAAGATGAACCCAGAGTTTTTTTTTTTTTTTTTTTTTTTTTAATAATCAGATAAACAAGAAGTAGAAGATTTAAGGTCTCTTATAAATAAATTTTAAAAAATAATTGAACTCTTAAGCTAAGAATACTATCAGATAATTCATCAGACAAAAATATAAACCATTGAACGTGTACACAAAAATACCAACCAATAAACACAAATTTAAATAAGCTCATACTGAAATAGTTTCTTTCTGCTAACTTTTAAATTGAGGCAATGGTTTCCTACAATAAAGTTCAAAGAAGTTAAAATCAATTTTACATACATACGCCCCAGGAATCACCACCCAGATCAATATTTGAAGAACATTTCTAAACCCCAAAGTCTCCCTCACATTCCCTGCCAGTCAATACCCTCCAACAAGAACATCTAGTCTCAATGCTACCACTATAGGTTAGTTTTGCCTATATATAAAATAATATTTTTATTAACGAAGTAGTGTATACTTTCAATTAATAATGTATTAGTTTTCTATTTCTGCAGTAATAAATTACCACAAAATTAGTGGCTTAAACAATATAAACGTATTATGTTACAATTCTGGAGGTCAGAAGTTGAACATAGGTCTCAGCAGGCTAAAACCAAGGTATTATCAGGAATGTGCTTCTGTCTAGAAGTTCTGGGGAAGGATCCATTTTTTCAATTGCTCTGGGCATTGGCAGAATTCAGTTCCTTTGGGTTATTGGGTTATTGACCCGAGATGTTCATTTTCCTGATGGCTGTCAGCCAAGAACTTTTCCCAGCTTCTAGAAGCCTCTGTATTCTGTGGCCCAGAGCCCACCTCCCCATCTTCAGAGTCAGCAACAGTGGGTCAAGTCCCTTTCATACTCTGCATTTCTTCTTCCATCTCCTCTCTCTGGTGAGACTCAGAAAGGAGTCTCCACTTTCAAGGACTCATGGTATTAGATTGAGCCCACCTGGAAAATCTCTCCATGTCAAGGTCTGTACCCTGGATCCCATCCACAAAGATCCTTAGTGTGAAAAGTGAAAATGAAACTTAGGACTGCCCAAGTCCTATAGACATTTGGTCTAGCAACCTGAATGCATTCCCCAAAGAGACAGCCATTCTGCCTTTTCTCTCTTGTTCTCTAACTCTTTCCCAGTTAGCCGTTATCTAAAGCAGATATGATAAAAATTCACCCCCTCATCCCTGGTAACAGAGTCACAGGTTCCAGCGATCAGGGAGTGAACTTTTAGGGATTACTTATTTATTGAGACAAAGTCTCACTCTGCCATCCAGGCAGGAGTGCAGTGGTGCGATCTCAGCTCACTGCAACCTCCACCTCCTGGGTTCAAGCAATTCTCCTGTCTCAGCCTCCCAAGGAGCTGGGATTACAAACATGTGCCACCACGGCAGGCTAATTATTGTATTTTTAGTAGCGACAGGGTTTCACCATGTAGGCCAGACTGGTCTCGAACTCCTGACCTCAGGCGATCCACCTACCTTGACCTCCCAAAGAGCTGGGATTAAAGACGTGAGTCACCGTGCCTGGCCAAAGGGGTACTTTATTTGCCTAGTACAGCTAATAAATGTTGTCCTGAGTAAAAACTCTATATAAAGCAATATGGCAATGTCTACTAAAGCTTCACATTTCAACAGCGGTAAAGATATGGGGGAGGATTTTTAAACTTGGGTTTTCAAAATAATGTTAATTAAAATTATTTTTAAATGAAAATATAAATTCTATATGCCTAATCATAATGAAATGATTTAATTATGTATGACATATTTTTATAATGAAGCAGTATGAAGTCACTAAATTCTAGCAATTGAAGAATACTTAATGACTTGAGAGAGTGTATGACTCATATTAAGTATATTAAGTGAAAAAAGCTGTAAATATAATCACATGTACATTATGTCCATGTATGTGTGTATTTATATACATGTATATGTGGATGTGTATATGTTTGTATATTTATATGTGCATACCTATCTACATATATATGCACACATATGTGTATACACACCCATATACACACAGACTGAGATGAAGAGAGAGGAAAGGGAGAAAATAAATAAATATAGCAGCCAGATCCAATCTTAGTGTTTAAAGCACAGATACAGTGACCAACTGTCCTGATTTGCCCAGAACTGAGAAGTTTCTTGGGACACTGGACTTTCACTGCTAAAACCGAGAGAGTCCAGGCAGAAGCAGAATGAATTGACTACCATAAATGCAGATACATTTTTGTCCTTTCATTTAGGGAACAATATATTTTATGTTTTCTACAAGGGAAATGCAACCAATTAAAATTTACTACAAGTTCTTCAGGTACTTCATTCTGTGTTGGGGGCAATGCCAGAAACATTTCAGAAGCTGTTCTTAGCAATAGCACACATCCCGGAAATACTTCAGGTAAATGATGGAAGCGTAGTACCCTCCACCAATGAAATAGAAACCTCTTGACTTTTGAAGGCAGATTCTTAAAGAGACACAGTATTTCTGCAGATTGCAGCAGCCACATTTCAATTAAAAAAGACTTTATCTCCTTTAGTTATGTATGATTAGACCAATCTCAGAAATTAGAATGGGAAAAGCAGTGAAATTTAAAACCACAAAGCTGGAGCTGGGCACAGTAGTGGGTGCCTGTAATCCCAGCACTTTGGGAGGCTGAGGTAGGAGGATCACTTGAGCCCAGTAGTTCGAGATCAGTCAGGCAACATAGCAAGACTCCGACTCTAAAATTAATTAATTAATTAAAACCACACAGCTAAAATGGGGCTACTTGGAAACTTCAAGTTGCAATTTCTTCTTGAAGATTCCTCTTGTAGGAATGACTCTGTCATGGACTCTGCAGGCAAGTGTTGGACGCACACGTGGGAGCAGGCACCACGCTACAGCCGTCCGTCGCTACACGCTACACACGTTGGCAGGTGCCTTGAGAGAGATGTTTTACATTTTTTTAACTAGTTCATGTAGTCTAAACACACTAATGTTTATTATACTGACCTAAAGACTCTACAATTGACTTCATATTGTACTTTCTTATCTTTAAAAACATAGAATAGAAATGAACTGTTAATTTTCACACAAAGAAAATGAAACACTATTTGACTCAGAATGCTACTCTGGAGTATAATGCATATTAATCATATTAATAAATCAAGTAGACTACTTGGTTTCAGTTTCTAAAAAACAGTGATATAAACAAAACCGACTATTTTGTATGTGATGTGGAACATTTATTTGCGCAATGACTCCTTCACAGTGCCTAACAGATATTAACCTAGAGGCTGTTAGCCTTGATGAGCTTAATTGTGATCTTAATAAATAATGAAGTAAAAATACCACCCTGAGTACCAATTAACACCTTGTCATTGAGGGCTTTATAATAATTTCCCACTTTATTTAGTTGATATGAATAACTTGTGGAATCATTAATACTATTCTCTGACATTTAGATAAAAGTCAATTGTGGGTTTGGTTTTTATGTTGACAAAATTAATGTTTTATTTAGAATGCTGTGGAGTGCACT
Organism: Piliocolobus tephrosceles; assembly: GCF_002776525.5. Taxonomy (NCBI): domain Eukaryota; kingdom Metazoa; phylum Chordata; class Mammalia; order Primates; family Cercopithecidae; genus Piliocolobus; species Piliocolobus tephrosceles. The sequence goes on from NC_045449.1 coordinate 28,629,407, forward strand.
AAATATTATGAAATGCTTTAGACCCATCACCCTGCCTCAAGTTAAAGACATTTTTGATAAATGAGTTGGACTATTTGAATGTAAAGCATGAGAAATTGTTTAGCCAAGAACATCACAAGGCTTAAAAGTTACTAAACTGACATGGATAACATGGAACATCTGGTAGTGATTAGAGATGTCTGATATTTCCAGTTCTTACTCTTCTGTGCACAGGTCAGGGTTGCACTTCCAGGCCATCTTGAAAACCAACGACCTGTGTGGTCCACTCTGGGCAATAAAATGTGAACAGAAGTAGCATGTGTCCCTCCAGGCAGATGCATTTAAGAGCTGGGACAAGAGTCCATGTCTCTTTCACCTGCCAATGACCAGGGATGGTCCAGTGATAAAGACTCCAGCAGCCCAAGTAAGGAGAAAGTAGCGTAGAACCTTCTATTCTGCAACTGGTGAGGAAACTCTTGAAATCTGGATAAGAAGCAGCCCACATTATGCTGTGTCAAACCATAACACACTGTTCCAGGCATTACACTCGAAACCAGGGGCACTGGGAAGAGCTTGGCCTGGACAACCAGACCCCTGTGTGCTCTGTTTCACCTCTAGCATATCAATTCCCTAATGTCATCCTCAGCTGCTCCATCAATAAAGTTGAGATGATAATCTGTATATTTAGGAAATGAGGGGATTCAACAAACTCAATTTTCACCCCTAGTCCTTAAATGTGTGTCTTGGACCACATCACCATGGCCACCAGCAGAGACAGAGCAAGGGAAGACAGTAACCAGAATCTACACTACCATGCCAGCCAGGAACCCAGGATTATGCAATATTTGCCCAAATAACCATCAGGGCAGGCCAGGAGACTTCTACGTACATGCCGATAGCACTCCCAAAGCCCCAGGGGCAACTGGACAGTTCACTGTCATCAAGACAATTTCTTAGTTCTTTTTTTTTTTTTTTTTTTTTAAGACGGAGTCACGGTGGCTCAAGCCTGTAATCCCAGCACTTTGGGAGGCCGAGACGGGTGGATCACGAGGTCAGGAGATCGAGACCATCCTGGCCTACACGGTGAAACCCCGTCTCTACTAAAAAATACAAAAAACTAGCTGGGCGAGATGGCGGGCGCCTGTAGTCCCAGCTACTCTGGAGGCTGAGGCAGGAGAATGGCGTAAACCCGGGAGGCAGAGCTTGCAGTGAGCCGAGATTGCGCCACTGCACTCCAGCCTGGGCGACAGAGCGAGAATTTCTTAGTTCTTACAATAAAACAGTTCTGCCCACCTCTCCCTCTTACATCCAGCCGCATACCAAAACTTCATTCAAGAGTTTATCCTAAAATTCCAGTTGATTCCAGAGAGTTACAAAGGAGAATAGACATCCCTGTACAGTTTATTGGGTCTCAAAAGGTCCCCTGTGCCAAGCAAATATTAGGCATTGAGTGGGGACTGGTGATGCAAGAGCTTGAAATAGTAAATTCTGTGTTCCCAAGTCGGGGCAGAATCTATTCATCCTCCCTTGTTGGGACATATTAAGTACCCCTCCTTGAAATTATTCATCTGTATTCCAGCTGGGCCCGGGATTGCTTATCCTTGTAACATGAATTTACAGAGGCAAAACAATAAAGATTCTGGAGCCTCCATTACAATGAAGACCCTACCAGGTACCAGGGACCAAACAAAGTAGTCCAATATGTAACTGAGCATGGTGACCCCGTTGCTGAGTTCTGGTTTTGATTCTTTACTAAATTGTCAAAGTGACTTTAGGGAAATCATTTTCCCACTCTGTGCCTCAGTTTATGCATCTGTAAATGAGGCATTTGAACTAGATTAATGACTCCCAAAATGGCTTTGGTTAAACATTACCTGGTCACCTAGAACACTTCAGAAACAGAGAATTCGAGGCTTCATCTCTGAAGATTCTGACTCTGTGTTTGGGTGTGGGTTAAGGCATCTCTTCTGTGTTATTAATAATTGCCCCAGGCTTCTGGATATTCCAGGAGGCAGGTCTGAAGAGGCCAGAACATGGAGAGTCTCTAAGGTTTCTGGGCACCTCACTACAAGTTTTCTGCCTGGTTCTTGCCCTCTAATTGGAATTGCGTGGTGGCTTTTGTTCTGACATTCCTACTTGCCAGTGCTAGTTTGTCATGAAGTAGCTGCACAACCTACAAAAAAAATCATTCCACTTCTGTTATTGCTTCATTTGTAAAGGGAAATGCTTGAATAAATTAAATACGACTGCTTCTTTCAACTCATTCTATAATATTGTGATCATTAAGGACAGTTGGAGCAGAGCTGAAAAATGAAAGCAGAAATTCTGCTTCCCAGGATGTTCTCACACCTAATTTCACTCCTTGAGAACCAGGTAAGAATCTAGAAGGTCTGGTTCCATAGCAAGGTATACATTTCCTACCCTTCATTCACAGACAGTTGTTTCTGATCTCAGGCTCTGTACCATTAGCCACTGAGCCACAGACATATTTGTCCTATATGTCCTATTTGACATAGTTGTCAAGTCTGCCTTAGAAAACTGCTTATGGGGAAGCCAACAAAGAGAAAAGAAACAGGAAAGGCAGAGGGATCTCTTCTCTGAACAACACAGCCAGGCCACTGGACAGAACAGCTGCTGATTTTGCATGCTCTAAAGTTTCGTTTTAACTTTTTACATAAGGATTTCTCAAATTCAGTTTAAAAATAAAACAAGAGAGGGAAATTGCATAATCAAAGTGGCTTGCCAACTGAGATTCCTAAACTCCCCGCAGAATTAGAATTCTGATGCCCCTTGGCATCTGTTAGCACTGATCTGACGTTCATTCCCTCTGAGTTCCCAGAGCCCGTCCAGTATTTTGGTTCATGGCAGGATCCCAGGGTCTCACTTTGCTCCCGTTCCTGGGCGACACATTTTTTTTCTTCATCCACAGCACAAATATTCCCCAAGGCCCATCCCTATAACACATCTATATCCACTTATCTTCGGACACTACACCTACCTTACTTAACTATTGATTACGGTTAGTTTATTGATCACTTACCATATGCTACTTACTCTTCAAAGCAAGTTTTGGGTATCAGATAATATTCATAAAATGCCTAAAAATAAATATCCATTTCCACACAAGAAAATGAAAGAATAGGTAGGAAATTGGAATATAAAGAAGTTAAATAATCTGAGCCTTCTCTGACAAAGATATTAACCAGTGTTCCCAGTATCCAAATGAAGACTTTTAACCATCATGCTATTCTGCCTGTCCTAGACTGACAGCCAAGAATGCTTCTCTGACATTTCCTAGCATCCGAGCCTCTCTGCTTTCCGATTTGATTCTTTGCAGACAATCACAAATAAATCAAGTTAGAGAAGAGCTTAAGTACTATTTAATTCTGGAATAGGTTACGTAGATAGTACCACTTCTTATTACTGTACTAATAGCACACATCACTAATCAATCACAGCATTATATTCAAAAACCCAAGGTAATGCCTCATTGTTTTATTTTCACAACAAAACTTTCTAGTCATCTATCACCAATTCATAAAGTTGGCACATAATCAAAAACTACTTGTCATCACAAAACTTGTCAAAACCCCATACTTCACAGATGAGGATAGCGAATCTCCAAGTCAATAAGACTTGCCCAAGGCCACTTTGGGCAGGTTTTTGGTCAAATCAAGACTAGGCCCTAGTTCCTTGACACTTAATTCCCTTTATTTTTACTAGCCTTTTCTGATTCTCAATAATTATAATTTTCACGACTATTTCTGTTGTTTGTGCGTGGATGCACTTTTCATAAGAAGTCAGCTCAGAGGAGAAATTAACAAAGTCCTCAGGGTATTACATAAGATAATGGCTTTATTGTTGCTTGAAAAATGTACACAAACTCCACCCCCAAACCAATACTCCCACCCGATGCACACACTCATATCAGTGCCACACAGTACACCTGGCAGAGAACCATCCCTTAAAATGATTAAAAAGTTGCCATCCTGGAGAAACTCAGTTTCCTTTCTGATTAAAGGAAATCCTAATGACACACATGTTCCATATTCTGTAAATTCTTTACTGTTAAAAGTTCACATAGTAATTGTAATAAACGAAAAATTCATGAGGTAAATGTTTAAAAATCTCTTCTGAATCAAAACAGTAAAAAGTCACCTGATTTTAGAACAGGAGTATATTAATCACAAGAAAAAATAAAGCAACTAACCTACACATTAAAAAGCAAATAAAATAAAATGTAAGCAAAATAATGGTGAGCTTTTTTCTTAGATTTACTTTATATTGAAGTATAATTCAACATACTGTGCAGCAAAGTACAGTATTTTAATGTAGAGTTTTATGAATTTTACATGTGTAGCTAACCATTCAACTACCACTCTGATCAAAATGTAGAACATTCCTGGTTTCCAAAAGACTCCCTCATGACGCCCATACCTGCAAAGGAACCACTATTCTATCACTATAGGTTTCTTTTGTCTTTTAACAAGACAAATGTCTTCTTCTTAGCAATTATAAAATGTTTTTAAGAATAACAGACTCATATTTAAGTGAAGGGGCAAATTTTCCAGCAATGGGTTCATTTGATTAAAAGCCTTAACAACATCCACATATTTTGATTTATTAATTCTTTGGCTATAAAATTAAATGAAGACATTAATAATAATGTTATAGTATGTCAGCTTTTCCACAAGTATTGTTTAAAACCATAAAAATGGAAATGGTATGATTCCCAACTATAGAGAAACACATTCTTAAGTTAATTATGGTGCAGTGATTGATATGAACTCCCATAGAGCTTCTAAAGTTCAAGATTATTGGAGAATACTTACTGTCTTGTGAGAAATCTAAACACATTAATTGAAAAGGCAGTATTCAATCTTGGATTTGGTGGTGAAATTTTAGATATACACCCTATAGTTCAACAATACATTGCCAATTACTAACCCGTGTTATTGCTATAAACCAATGAGAATTCCTGAGGAACAAATTTTGTAATTGTCCCCCCTCCTCCCTTGCTAATTCATTCTATGAGTCCAGAATTACCCTAACATCATCTAAAGACATTATCTAAAGACATTACAACGAAAGCAAACTACAAACCAACAGAAATCTATAAACCAAACTCATGAACAAAATTCTCAACTATTAGTAAATAAAATTCAACAATGTAAAAAAGAATTATAAGCTACAACCAAGTGGAATTTATTCCAGGTATGCAAGGCTGATCCAGCATTCAAAAACTGGTTGATATAACCCATCAGATCAACTTTCTAAAGAAGAAAAATCTTATTATAATATCAATAGGTGGAAAAAAATTTTTGACACAAATCAACAGCTGTTCATGATTTTTAAAAAAACTCTTAGCAAATGAGAAATAGAGGGGTTCTTCCTCAACTTTATAGAGTGCACCAAAAAAGACCTAAAGCTAATTTCATACTTAATGGTGAGAAACTAGAAACTTTCTCTCCCAAGATTGAGTATAAGGCAAGGATGTTTCTTCTCACCACTCCAATTCAACATAATACTGGAAAGCCTAGCCAACACAATAGCACGAGAAAATAAAAATACATACAGATTAGAAATAAATAAATAAAACTGTCTTTATTTGCAGAAGACATGATTGTCTGTGTAGAAAATCACAAAGAATCAGCAACAAAAAATCATGCCACTATTAAGCAATTTAACTACAGGATACAAGGTTAATAGATAAAATCCAATAACTCCCTGTATATCAGCAATGAACAACTAGAATTTGAAATTAATATACAATACTATTTACACTAGCACGAATAAAATGAAGTATTTAGAAATTAGTCTAAGATGTATAATATATTTGAGGGAAACTACAAACTTCTGATGAAAGATTAAAGACGATCTAAGTAAATGAAGCATTTCATGTGTATGGATAGGTGGAGTTAATGTTGTCAGCATGTCGGTTCTTCCCAATTTGATCTCTACCTTCAACACAATCCCAGTCCAAATCCCAGCAGGTTATTTTTTGGATTTGACACACAGATTTTAATGTTTATATGGAAAGGTTAAAGATCCAGAATAGCTAACAGAGCACCTAAAAAGAATAGTCAGAGGACTAACATTACTCGAGATATACTGTTACTCGAGACTTCGAGATATACTGTTAAGAAACATGAATCAAGACAATGTGGTGTTGGTGAAAGAATAGACAAATGGGTCAGTGGAACAGAATAGAGAACTCTCAACAGATGAATGGATACATAAAATGTACTTTATGCATACAAGGTAATATTACTCAGCCTTAAGGATATGCAGCATATCATATGCTACCACATAGATGAACCTTGAGATCATTATGCTAAATCACATAAGCCAGTCACAAAAGAAAAATACTATATGATTTCACTCACATGAGGTAGTTAGAGTAGTCAAAATCAGAAACAGTAAGTAGAAATGGTGGGCTTGGGGGAGGGGAAAATGGAGATCAATAGGTATAGCATTTCTGTTTACAAGATGAAAAGAGTTATTGAGACTGTTGCACAACAGTGTGAATGTTCTTAATGCCACTAAACTATGCACTTAAAAATGGTTAAGATGGTAAATTTTAAGGTACGTGCATTTTTACCACAGTAAAAATAATAAATGAATAAAGAAGAAAGGAAGAAATTAGCTATCAAACCACAGCAAGGCACGGAGAAACCTTAAATGCATATTGCTTGGTGAAAGAAGCCCGTCGGAAAAGGCTACCTACCATATGATTCCAACTACGTATATGACATTTGGGAAAAGACAAGCTCACAGAGATAGTAAAAAGATCAGTGGTAGCCAGAGATTTTTGTAGAGAAGAAAGGATGAGTAGAAGAATACAGTGAATTCTTAAAGCAGGAAAACCTTTCATATGATATTGTAATGATGGATAGATCAGGCCTGCAGGGGTAGTACATAAGGTCAGTGGTTTACAAACCTGGTTCCTTCTTGCCACGCCCCGCCCACAGCCCCACTGTGTGTGAACCAAGAGAGTTGGAAGGCCTTCTGCAAATGGACCCATTCCACCTGAATCTCCATGACCTATTGGACTTCTCCATATAATTTCATTTGGAAAGAAACTTGAGCATCTAAGTAAAATGTTTGGAAACCACCACGCTATGAGACCAGCATGTGCTGTCTAGTTCTTATGCTCTACAACAGTAAGATTTCGGGGCATTAAGACTTTGTTCCAGGATTCTGTCATTCTGCCGAGGTTCTGTGGCTGGGTTCTAAAGGAGCTTGCCTGGCTTAGAACTGCAAGTGACTCAAGTGTCATGCAGAGCACCAGCAAAGCCTTAGGGCCCACCCCTGGCCTCCTAGGTTCTCTTCCACCATGATGTCAGCTTCCGTTCTTCCTTTCTTATAGATAATTTTACAGTTCAAGGAAATCAGAGCCCTTAATCGTTCAATGAGGTCACTTTGCCGAGCACAATCCCATACCCTGCAGCCTCTGCTCCACAGAGCCTAAGCAAAAGATAGAAACTCACAACTTCCTTCTTTTGTTATCTGGAAATTATCCCAGGATCTGGTGCCTACTCAGCATATTCAAGGAAGGTCTTACTTCATCCTTCCTTGACTGTGACCCTGCCCAGGCTCTCTGCTCCCTATAAAAGGCAGGCAGAGCTACCAGAGGAACAGAGAGGTTGAAAACGACCCAGAAACCTTGCCCTCCAACATGAAGGTTTCTGCAGCACTTCTGTGCCTGCTGCTCATGGCAGCCACTTTCAGCCCACAGGGACTTGCTCAGCCAGGTAAGACCTCTCCCTCCTTAAGGGGAGACCAAAAGAGGAATTAAGAAGAGCCATTATGTCACAGCTCATTAGGAATAGAACCAGAACTAAAGGCTCAGGTCACTGAGGCTGGTTCCCTTGATCTTCCCTGACCCCAGTTTTGGGAGGAGAGAGTGGAGTCACTACAGCAACAACCCTCCTATTGTTTGGGGAAATGATGCAGGAGGAAGAACTGTTTCTCACTGTGGGTGTGAAGGACATTTCAGGCAGTAGTTGAGAGAAAGAAACTATTGCTTGAAGCTTCAAATTTTGGTCATGGTTCAGTGTACCTCCAGAACAGTGGCTGTGTAAAGAGGATAAGGACCCAGAGGAATCTCAACATACGGCATAGGCTAGCTCTAAAGCCCATGAGGATGAAGGACTGGGAAGCAAGGTGTTTGGACTTATGTTCCCAGTGTCAGAAGTGTTGGGTTAGTAGACAAGGACTAACTTGTTACTCAAAATGTTTCCATACCCAGTCAACAATGAGGGGCCCCATAGTTCAATAGAGGAAAGAGACTCACAGGTAACATTTTATCTCTGGGATCTGGACTAAGACACTGAACTTAGGATGGTGATTTCTTGGTCTTCTCCTTCCTTCTCCTTTTTCCCTTACAAATGCACACTTGCAGTGAGTCCTAAATGTCTCATTCTTTGCAAAATTTCTTTCAGATTCAGTTTCCATTCCAATCACCTGCTGCTTTAATGTGATCCATAGGAAAATTCCTATCCAGAGGCTGCAGAGCTACACAAGAATCACCAACATCCAGTGTCCCAAGGAAGCTGTGATGTGAGTGGACAGTGCCTGGCACCCCCGTTCAAAAGTTCTGATGGACAACATAGAGAAGTCAGGATTCATGTCCACATGAGTCAGATGCATATAACATCTATCCAAAGGACCCCTCTACCCCACAGAGAAACTCAGCCCATGAGAAGGAGTCCATAACTGCTCTAGGATTCCCTTCTAGGGGCTTAGTGAAACTACCCCAATACCTTTAGCCAGGAATCTGGAGGGTTTCACCTGGACAGCAAGAGCAGAGCTTCCTTCTGGCGCTTCTTCCTCCCACTCTTTCCATCCCTTCTCTCCCGGGTCTGGGACCTTCACCTAAGGACCAAGGGTGGATCAGGTCTAGGGACCAATGGCCCACGGTCCTGGGTAGGATCTTCAAAATGTTCCATCTAATTGTGCCCTCTCTCCCCCACAGCTTCAAGACCAAATGGGGCAAGGAGGTCTGTGCTGACCCCAAGGAGAGATGGGTCAGGGATTCCATGAAGCATCTGGACCAAATGTTTCAAAATCTGAAGCCTTGAGCCTTCATACCTGGACTGAGAGTCAGAGCCTGAAGAAAACCTAATTTATTTTCCCCAACCTTCCCCAGGTGCAGTGTGACACTATTTTATTATAACATCCACAAAGAGATTATTTTTAAATAATTTAAAGCATAATATTTCTTAAATAATATCTAATTATATTTAAGTTATTGATGTTTTAACTCTATCTGTCATACATCCCAGTGAATGTAAAATACAAAGTCCTGGTGATGTGTTTTTTGTTTTTGTTTTTGTGTTCCTATGAGCTCATTAAGTTTATGGCAAAATGTCATTGTTCTCCCTCCTACCTGTCTGTAGTGTTGTGGGGTCCTCCAATGGATCATCAAGGTGAAACGCTTTGGTACTCTTTGGCAATCAGTCCTCCTATAAGTCAAATGTGTGCTTTGTACTGCTGTTGTTGAAATTAATGTTACTGTATATAACTATGGCATTTTGGAAAAAAGAAAAATATATGTAATTTAAAACTACTTAGTCTTATTCTGCTTGGGATAACATTTAGCTGGGAGTGAGTTTTGGGCATCATGGGTGACAGTTTGGGCATGGAGGGGCCATTATTCAGGAATGTCTTTTGGCCATGCTGAGCTCAACCGAGGTTCCCAGAGAACTTGGTGGGACCAGGCCAGGATGTTCCAACTCTTTGACTCTAGTCCCTAACTTCAGCAGCCTTTATTCGCTAGCCTCTCTACTGCCTTTTCTTGAGACACCTACCTTTGCACAAAGTCTCTCTCCTGATCTCTTGCAATGATCTTTAAACTTTTCTCCATAATCCCAGGGTTTTCTCCATCTAATTAATTCTCAAACCAAGTAATATTTCACACCAGTTAGAATGGCGATCATTAAAAAGTCAGGAAACAACAGCTGCTGGAGAGGATGTGGAGAAATAGGAACACTTTTACACTGTTGGTGGGACTGTAAACTATCAACCATTGTGGAAGACAGTGTGGCGATTCCTCCAGAATCCAAAACTAGAAATACCATTTGACCCAGCAATCCCATTACTGGGTATATACCTAAAGGATTATAAATCATGCTGCTATAAAGACACACACACACGTATGTGTGCACTATTTATTGTGGCACTATTCAAAATAGCAAAGACTTGGAACCAACCCAAATGTCCATCAATGATAGACTGGATTAAGAAAATGTGGCACATATGCACCATGGAATACTATGCAGCCATAACAAAAGATGAGTTCATGTCCTTTGTAGGGACATGGATGCAGCTGGAAACCATCATTCTCAGCAAACTATCGCAAGAACAGAAAACCAAATACCACATGTTCTCACTCATAGGTGGGAATTGAACAATGAGATCACTTGGACACAGGAAGGGGAATGTCACACACCGGGTCCTATTGTGGGGAGTAGGGAGAGGGGAGGGATAGCATTAGAAGATATACCTAATGTAAATGACGAGTTAATGGGTGCAGCACACCAACATGGCACATGTATACATATGTAACAAACCTGCACGTTGTGCACATGTGCCCTAGAACTTAAAGTATAATATAAATAAATAAATATTCCAGGAGTGAATCTGGGCCTAAGAGGAAACTAGATGTCTATAGCCCAGGTCCACTCAGGGCTTTTATCGAAGGTGAGTCTTCAACACGACTGGCGTTGAGGGATGGTGTGTGTGATAGATAGCAAACACACAGGGTTCTTCAGAGCTGCTGCAGGAGGGTGAGGAGGGTAGTGGGATAGAGGGAGGAGTCCCATCCAGCCAGACTCCAAAAAGATGGAGGAGTTAGGGTTTTAGCAAGAAAGGTTGGAACCAGATTGCAGGGGTTCTTGAATTTCAGATTGGGAATTTAGCAGGTAATAAGGACTCATTAAAAATTTTGCAATTGCAGAGGAGAAGAGTAGCCCATTCAGAGGCAAGCATAAGGAAGAATAACCTGGCATCTGAGTGCAGGATAGAGTGATGAGGGAGGGCCTAATAGCAGGAGGCTGAAGTGGTGCAGGAGAGATCATGAAGACCTGAAACAGGGTGGTAGTGGGGGTGAAGTTGGGAAGAATTCTCAGACAGACTTGATATGATATGCAAAGCAACTATTTAAAGGGTTAGTAGGTCTGAGGCACAGAATTAATTAGTCTCTGCTATGCTCTAAATGTTTGTGTCCATCCAAAATTCACATGAAAATCTAATCCCCATTTTGGTGGTATTAAGAGGTGGGGGTTTTAGGAGGTGATTAGATCATGAAGGTGCCATCCTGATGAATGGAACTGGTGCTCTTGTAAACAAGGCTTGAAGGATCCTATTTTTTGCTTCCATCATGTGAGGACACATAGAAACCTCCATTTATGAGGAGAAGGCCCTTGCAGGACACCAAATCTGCTGGTAGTTTGATCTTGGATTTTCTAGCCTACAGTACTATAAACAACAAGTTTCTCTTGTTTATATGTTATCTAGTCTAAGGTATTTTGTTATAGCTGCCCAAAAGGATTGAGATAATCTCCATCACTCTATCCCCAACCCCAATCCCAAGAACTTGCAAGCATGCATTTAAAGGCATGGGACCTCTTCTTTTTGACAGCCTCTTAAGGTCAAGATTCCCCTATACTTAGTGAGCTTAGCTGAATCCTCTTACAAACATGTGACCCGCCATATTGAGCCATACATACCAGATCTTATTATTCTTCCAGCTTATTGGAAAAACACGTCTAAGGCAAACAAATTTATTGTACTGTTGAACCAACTCTGCAGGGCTTACTGTTAATGTTCATGTAAAGAAGTCACAATTCCAGTACATTTGGAAGCATAGAAAAGAAAGAGACTTGGGTTCTGCTCCTAAAAGTAACCTTAACTCTCTTGGTCACCTAGGGTGACATAATTTTTCCCTTCAGCATTAAGATGTCCCATCCAAAAATCAGGATCATACTGTATCACAGGCAGGAAGTGAGGGGATCTAGCAGATGACTACACAAGTCCCTCCAGCTCTAGAGCCATGTCTCTTAGAAACAAGGTCATGTTTGTTGTCTGGGGTAGAGTGGGGAAGTAAAGTTCCTAGGATTAAAACCATAAAGGCAGCCAGGGCCTAGCTTATTGGAAAAACACATCTAAGTCAGATACTCCTTATTTGGAGACAAGCTTTCCATTAAAGTTCAAAGTAGTACACCCACAGTTCCAGGGGCAATACAGCAGCTAAGTGTCAGATGGACTAGAGGGGCACCTCCCAGGCAGAGTTCACAAAAAAGCTCCATCCAACTCTAACCTCTTTCTTCAATAGCTTCAAGGCCAACTGGGCGCAGATATGTGGGTCCTGGGTTTCATGAAATCCTGGACCACAAATTCCAAATTCTAAAGGCATGAAGACTCACACAAAACTGACCCCAGACCACAGGAAAAAGACACAAATTTGTTGTTCTCAAATTTTACCCAGCTGTACTTTGCTTTTATGTCATTACATTTCAAATGACAATGAGCATAATACATCTTAAGTAACATGTCATCTTATTTAAGTGATTGTTGTTTTATGTGCCCTGACTTGAATATTTGTGTTTTAAAAATCCACATCCTTCCATAAACTGGTTCAGATCTGTACCCTGCTATGCTGTCTGGTAAACTGGGAGCAAGACCTGGAAAGGTCACTCAGAGCTGACATACATCCTCTTAGGCTCACCTCGGTTTCACCCTCAGCTAAGGCAGACTATTTGTGGCAGTCCATGACTCACTTGGTTCACTCAATATCTGCTTTCTGCCTCTTCTCACTTCTCACTTGCTGTCCCCAGGCTTCTCCTGGGTGTCATCTTGGGTCAGGAGTTGACTCCGCTGCACACTTGTCCAAGGCTCAGAAGTGTGGGAGAGTGAACAGTTTGCGTGGTAACCTTCCATGGTGAAGTGTGAAGTCAGATGTTTAAATGCTTCTGCCTTCCCTTTTTCCAGTGGTTAATTCTGTGGGTCATTCTGTGGGCTTCTCAGGTTGTCCTGGGAGAATAAGTTCCCACTATCCACAATGTTGACCTTGCTAATGCAAATTGTATTGGCTTCTGTTCCTTCCTAATCTCATTCTGCTGCCTCCTCAGTCCTGAAGCCTGAGGTCCCTTCCCAAGTAAACCATTTGCACACAGGTCCTCACCTCAATCTCCATTTTATTGATTCATTTTTTAAGGAAATAAATTTCATTTGCAATTTCATCAAAGAATACAATTTTGGAGTTAATTTAACAAAGAAAATGCAAGAGTTGTACACTGAAAACTACAAAACATCACTGAAAGAAATTAAAGATTTAAATAAATGGAGAGACATCTCATGTTCATGGACTGGAAGATGTAATAGCATCAAGATGCCAAGACTTTCCATATTGAACTATAGATTCAACACAATCCCTGTTAAAATCCCAGCTGCCATTTAAAAAAATTTATTATATTTGTACATGAATAAGTTATTTCATGGTGATTTCTGAGATTTTGGTGTACCCATCACCTGAGCAGTGTATGCTGTACCCAATGTGTAATCTTATATCCCTTACCCGCCTCCCACATTTTCCCCCAAGTCCCCAAAATCCATTGTATCATTCTTACGCCTTTGCATCCTCATAGCTTAGCTCTCACTTATGAGTGAGAACATACAATATTTAGTTTTTTATTTCTAAGTTAGTTCACTTAGAATAATTGTTTCGAATTCCATCCAGGTTGCTGTGAATGCCATTATTCCATTCCTTTTTATAGCTGAATAGTATTCCATGGTATAAACACACACACACATATATTATATATATATATCATACTACACACACACACACACACACACACACACACACACACACACACACCACGGTTTATTTGTCCACTCGATTGATGGACATTTGGGCTGGTTCCATATTTTTGCAATTGAGAATTGTGCTGCTATAAACATGCACATGCAAGTATCTTTTTCGTAAAATGATTTATTTTCCTTTGGGTAGATACCCAGTAGTGAGATTGCTGGTAGTTGTGCTTTTAGTTCTTTAAAGAATCTCCACACTGTTTCCCATAGTGATTGTACTAATTTACTTTCCCAACATCCGTGTAAAAGTGTTCCCTTTTCAACACATCCACACCAATGTCTATTTTTTATTTTTTTATTTTTTGATTATGGCCATTCTTACAGGAGTAAGTTGGTATCGCAGTATGGTTTTGATTTGCGTTTTTCTGATCATTAGTGATGCTGAGCATTTTTTATATGTTTATTGGCCAGTTGTATATCTTCTTCTGAGAATTGCCTATTCATGTCCTTAGCCCACTTTTTGATGGGATTGTCTGTATTTTTCTTGCTGATTTGTTTGTGTTCCTCGAAGATTCTGGATATTAGTCCTTGTTGGATGCATAGATTGCAAAGATTTTCTCGCACTCCGGGGGTTGTCTGTTTACCCTATTGATTGTTTCTTTTGCTGTGCAGAAGCTTTTTAGTTTAATTGAGTCCCATCTATTTATCTTTGTTTTTGTTGCATTTGATTTTGGGTTCTTGGTCATGAAGTCTTCATCTAAGTCAATGTATAGAATAGTTTTTCCAATGTTATCTTCTAGAATTTTCATGATTTCAGTTCTTAGATTTAAGTCCTTGATCCATCTTGAGTTGATTTTTTTTAAATAGGGTGAGAGATGAAGATCCAGTTTCATTCTTCTACATGTGACTTGCCAGTTACCCTCAACTATTTGTTGAATAGGGTGTCCTTTCCCCACTTTATGTTTTTGTTTGCTTTGTCAAAAATCAGTTGGCTGTAAGTATTTAACTTTGTTGCTGGGATCTCCATTCCGTTCCATTGGTCTACATGCCTATTTTTATACCAGTTCCATGTTGTTTTGGTGATTGTGCCCTTATAGTATAGTTTGAAATAGAGTAATGTGATGCCCCCAGATTCATTCTTTTTGTTTAGTCTTGCTTTGGCTATGTGGGCTCTTTTTTGGGTCCATATACGTTTTAAGATAGCTTTTTCTAGTTTTATGAAGAATGATGTTGGTATTTTGATAGCGATTGCATTGAATTTGTAGATTGCTTTTGGCAGTATGGTCATTTTTCACAATATTGATTCTACTCATCCATGAGCATGGGATATGTTTCCATTTGTATCTTCTGTGATTTCTTGCAGCGGTGTTTTGTAGTTTTCCTTGTAGAGGTCTTTCACCTCCTTGGTTAAGTATATTACCAAGTATTTTGGTTTTATGGGCAGCTATTGCAAAAGGGGTTGAGTTCTTGATTTGATTATCAGCTTGGGCGCTGTTGGTGTTTAGAGGGGCTACTGATTGTGCACATTAATTTTATATCCTGAAACTTTGCTGAATTTGTTTACTAGTTATAGGAGCTTTTTGGATGAATCTTTAGGGTTTTCTAGGTATATGATCATGTCATCACCAAACAGCAACAGTTTGATTTTCTCTTTACCAATTTGGATACCCTTTATTTTTTTCTCTTGTCTGATTGCTGTGGCTAGGACTTCCAGCAATATGTTGAATGGAAGTGGTTACAGTGACCATCCTTGTTTTGTTCCAGTTCTCTGGGGGAATGCATTCAACTTCTCCCCATTCAGTATAATGTTGGCTGTGGGTCTGTCATAGGTGGCTTTTATTGCCTTAAGATATGTCCCTTCTATGCTGATTTTGCTGAGGGTTTTAATCACAAAGGGATACTGGATTTTATCAAATGGTTTTTTCTGTGCCTATTGAGAAGATCATTTGGTTTCTGTTTTTAATTCTGTTTATGTGGTGTATCACATTTATTGACTTGTGGATGTTAAACCATTCCTGTAGCTCTGGTATGAAACCCACTTGATCATAATGGATTATCTTTTTGATATGCCATCTGATTCTGTTAGCTAGTATTTTGTTTAGTATTTTTGCATCAATATTCAGCAAGCATATTTGTCTATAGTTTTCTTTTGTTGTCATGTTTTTTCCTGGTTTTGGTATTAGGGTGATACTGGCTTCATAGAATGATTTAGGGAGGATTCCTTCTTTCTCTATCTTGTGGAATAGTGTCAATAGGATTGGTACCAATTCTTCTTTGAATGTCTGATAGAATTCAGCTGTGAATACATCTGGTCCTGAACTTTTTTTGTTGGTAACTTTTAATGATCATTTCAATCTTGCTGCTAGTTATTGATCTGCCCAGAGTTTCTATTTCTTCCTGGTTTAATCCAGAGGATTGTATATTTCCAGGAATGTATCCATCTCCTCTAGGTTTTCTAGTTTCTGTGCATAAAGCCATTCATAGTAAACTTAAATGATCTTTTATATTTCTGTGCTATCAGTTGTAATATCTCCTGTTTCATTTCTAATTGAGCTTATCTAGATCGTCTCTCTTCTTTTCTTGGTTAATCACTCTAATGGTCTATCCATTTTATTTATCTTTTCAAAGAACCAGCTTTTTATCCTATTTATCTTTTGTATTTGTTTGTTTGTTTCACTTTCATTTTATTCTGCTCTGATCTTGGTTATTTCTTTTCTTCTGCCAGGTTTGGATTTGGTTTGTTCTTGTTTCTCTAGTTCCTTAAAGTGTGACATTAGATTGTCTATTAGTGCTCTTTCAGACTTTTTTTTTTTAATATAGGCATTTAATGCTATGAGCTTTCCTGTTAGTACTGCTTTAGCTATATCCCAAAGATTTTGAGAGGCTGTGTCATTATCATTGTTCAGTTCAAAGATGCAAAAAATTTTCATCTTGATTTCATTGTTGACCAAACAATCATTCAGGAGTATGTTATTTAATTTCCACATATTTGCATGGTTTTGAGGATTCCTTTTAGAGTTGATTTCCAATTTTATTCCACTTTGGTCTGAGAGAGTACTTGATATAATTTCAGTTTTCTTAAATGTATCAAGACTTGTTTTGTGGCCTATCATAATGTCTACCTTGGAGAATGTTCCATGTACTGATGAATAGAATGTATACTCTGCAGTTGTTGGGTAGAATGGTCTGTAAATATCCATTAAGTCCATTTGCTCTAGGGTATAGTTTAAGTCCATTGCTTCTTTGTTGACTGTCTGTCTTGATGACCTGTCTAGTGCTGCCAGTGGAGTATTGAAGTCCCCCACTACTATTGTGTTGTTATCTCATTTCTTAGGTCTAGTAATAATTGTTTTATAGATTTGGGAGCTCCAGTGTTAGGTGTGATATTTTCCTCTTGGAATAGTCCTTTTATCATTATATAATGTCTCTTTTTGTCTTTTTAAACTGCTGTTGCTTCAAAATTTGTTTTGTCTGATACGAAAATAGCTACTCCTGTTTGCTTTTGGTGTCCATTTGCATGGAATATCTTCTTCCACCCCTCTGTCTTAAGCTTATGTGAGTCCTAATGTGTCAGGTGAGTCTCCTGAAAACAGCAAATACTTGGTGAATTCTTATCCATTCTGCCATTCTGTATTTGTTAAGTGGAGCATTTAGGCTGTTTACATTCAATGTTAGTATTGAGATGTGAGGTACTATTCTATTCATAATGTCATTTGTTGCCTGAACACCTTTTTTTTTCCCATTGTGTTATTGTTTTACAGGTCCTGTCAGATTTATGCTTTCAGGAGATTCTAGTTTGGTGTACTTTGAGGATTTGTTTCAAGATTTAGAGCTCCTTTTAGCAGTTCTTGTAGTGCCAGCTTGGCAGTGGCAAGTTCTCTCAGCATTTGTTTGTCTGGAAAAGACTATCTTGCCTTCATTTATGAAGCTTAGTTTTGCTGGATACAAAATTCTTGGCTGATAATTGTTTTGTTTAAGGAGGCTAAAGATAGAATCCCAGTCCCTTCTAGCTTGTAGGGTTCCTGTTGAGAAATCTGCTGTTAATCTGATAGGTTTTCCTTTATAGGTTACCTGGTGCTTTTGCCTCACAGTTCTTAAGAGTCTTTCCTTCCTTTTCACTTTAGATAATCTGATGACTACGTGCCAAGGTGATGGTCTTTTTACAATGAATTTCCCAGGTGTTCTTTGAGTCTCTTTTATTTGGATGTCTGAATCTCAATCAAGTCTGAGGAAGTTTTCCTCAAATATGTTTTCTAAACATACTTGGGGAACATATTTCTAAACATTCCCTCAAATATGTTTTCTAAACTTTTAGATTTCTCTTCTTCCTTGGGAACACCAATTACTCTTAGATGTGGTCTTTTGACATAATCCCAAACTTCTTACAGCCTATGTTCATTTTTTAAATTCTTTTTTCTTCATCTTTGTTGGATTGGGTTAATTCGAAAGCCTTGTCTTCAAGTTCTGAAGTTCTTTCTTCTTGTTGTTTTATTCTATTGCTGAGACTTTCCAGCACATTTTGCATTTCTCTAATTGTGTCCTTCATTTCCAGAAGTTGTGATTGTGGTTTATTTATGCTACCTATTTTACTGGAGATTTTCCCATTCTTATGCTGTATCTTTTTTTTTTTTTTTGTATTATTTCTTTAAGTAGGACTTCACCTTTCTCTGGTACCTCCTTAATTAGCTTAATAATTGACCTTACGAATTCTTTTTCTGGCAATTCAGAGATTTCATTCTTGGTTTGGATCCATTCCTGGTGAGCTAGTGTGATCTTTTGGGGGTGTTAAAGAGCCTTGTTTTGTCATATTGCTGGAATTGTTTTTCTGGTTCCTTCTCATTTGGGTAGGCTGTGTCAGAGGGAAGATGTAGGACTCAAGGACTGCTGTTCAGATTATTTTGTCCCACAGAGTGCTCCCTTGATTTGGTGCTTTCTCCTCTCCCCTAAGGATGAGGCTTTCTGAGAGCCAAACTGTAGTGCTTATTATTTCTCTTCTGGATCTAGCCACCCAGCAGAATTACTGGGCTCTGGGCTGGTACTGGGGAGTGTCTGCAAAGAGTCCTGTGATGTGATCTGTCTTCAGGTCTCTCAGCCATGGATACCAGTACCTGCTCCAGTGGAGGTTACATGGAAGTGAAGTGGACTCTGTGAGCGTTCTTGCTTGTATTTTTGTTAAGTGCCTAATTCATTGTATTATACAGTCAATATCTGTTTTCCTTCTGTTTGGTCAACACTGGATCTCAAAAGGCAAGTTGACTAGAGTCAGGGCCAGGAACTCAGTTGGGTACTCAGTTGGCATGTTCTCCAGGGTTGGGGCTAACATTAGGATTGGGGACTTATCCAGCATGGTTTTTGGAGCCAGGACTGGGGCTGACATTGCAGACTCAGTCAACATGCTTGGTAGGTTTGGGTTCAAGAGGACAGCCCACAAATCAGAACCAACAAGGCTGGGGCCAAGTTAGCCACAGAACTAGGAGAATGAAGACACAGAAATGGATTGATCAAATAATGGAAATGGAAATGTATCAAAGATAATGGGAGTCAAGGCACTCAATGTTGAAGAAGCTTCTATAAAAAATACAGAAAATTGGAAGATAAAAAAAAAAAAAAAAATTACCCTGGGCTGTTGGCCTGGAATTGGAGGTGAACTCATTGTTCATTAACTTATTAGAGGTAAACTCATGGTTTTGAATATAGATAGATAGATGAATTGAAGGAAGGAAAGAAGGAAGGCAGGAAGGAAGAAAGGAAATGGTGATTGGTGGGAACACATAAACATATGTTTACTAGTTATGCTCACTGAGAAAGCCTAGAAAGAATGACACATGGTGTGGTAACGTGCACTTCAGTGCCCAGTTTATAAATACTATCCTCCACTACAGAAACAAGAGCTCCTGGGATAAGTGGCTGACTCCAGAACTAGATCATTCTATCGTGTCAAAGAGAAAGGGAGTAATCAAAGAAAGATGGAGACTTGTCAAAAACATTTAAGAACCAATCTGGGTTGGGCACAGTGGCTCATGGCCAGGTTTGGGGTTCATGTCTGTAATCCCAGCAACTTAGAAGGACAAGACGGGAGGATCTCTTGAGGCCAGGAGTTCGAGAAAAGCCTGGCCAACATGGTGAAACCCCATCTCTACAAAAAAAAACTGCAAAAAGTAGACAGGTATGGTGATGCACACATGTAGTCCCAGCTACTGAGGAGGCTAAGGCAGGAGAATCGCTTGAACCCGGGAGGCAGAAGCTGTAATGAGCCAAAATCGTGCCACTGCACTCCAGCCAGCCTGGGTGACAGAGTGAGACTCTGACTCAAAAAAAAAAAAAAAAAAAAAAAAAAGAACCAATCTGAAGAGTCTCACACTGGCCAATTTGGGATAATTTGATCACCAAAACAAATACGTTTTTTTCTTTATTATATAATAATTTATTTTAGCCCATTGACTAAAATCAAAGAAAATAAAGCTTTACCTTAGAATAAAATGCTAACCAATGCACATAGAAGGAATGGTGAAGTTAGAAAATCACTAGTTTCTAACCATCAGGGTAAAAATTGATTTAGGCAAGAATCATCTATGGATACTAAAACTCATGGGTGAAAATTTAACTATTGACATAGCTTCAAAGTATCTCCCCACAACATAATTAATAACATGAATTAATAAGGACAAACATTTGTTAATTAACATATATAATTAAGAGAAGAGAAGAGAACTGTAGACAACATTTTAACCAAGAAATAAAAGCTAACAACACCGGTAATGGGGCAAATCAGCCTGAATATCTCCCGATAATGGTGCACTGAGAAGGACACAGCATTACTTCAATTACTTTCCTGCCAAAAATACATCAACTGAATCCAATCATGAGAAAACATCAGTCAAATCATATTGAGGGAGATTCTGCTAAGTAACTGCTCTTACTGTTACTTAAGGTCACAAAATATAAGGAAAGACTGGGCAACTATTTCATATTGATGGAAACTAAAGAGACATGACAGCTAAATGTCACATGATCTTGGATTGGATTATTAACCTGTAAAGGATATGATTAGGACAATGAAAAAAGCCTCAAAGAAATATTTGGATCAGATGGTGATATTAAACTGATGTTAATTTACTGATTTTGATATTTTTTATGCTGTTGTTCTGTAGTAGAGTATCTTTGTTTTCAGGAAATACACTGAACTATTAAGGTATAATTAGGCATTCTGTCTACAATCTAATCTCAAATGGTTCAAGACACAAAACCTTTCCTTTAAAGATAGAGCAATAGATCATTCTATATCACATATTTATGCATGTGTATATTTGTGAGTGTGTGTGTGGGGTGGTGGAGCATGTAACACCAGATGCTCCACATCTGGTATTGCAACACTTGAGATTGTTGTTCTTTTAAAAAAACTAGCCATGCAGCCATAGAAAAGGATGAGTTCATGTCCTTTGCAGGGACATGGATGAAGCTGGAAGCCATCACTCTCAGCAAACTAACACAGGAACAGAAAACCAAACTCTTCATGTTCTCACTCATAAGTGGGAGTTGAACATTGAGAACACGAAGACGCGGAGAGGGGAACAACACACACCAGGGCCTTTTGGGGGTGGGTGGGCTAGGGGAGGAAGAGCATTAGGAGAAATACCTAATGTAGATGACGGCTTGATGGTTGCAGCAAACCACTGTGGCATGTGTATACCTATGGAAACGTGTTCTGCACATGTATCCCAGAACTTAAAGTACTTTTTTTAAAAAAGCTAGCCATTATTATTATGCACATAGTTCCATCTCACATGGTTTCAAATTGCATTTTGCTCACGAATAATGAGGTTGAGCACCTGTTCTAATGTTTGGTGGATATTCTGTTTTATAAAGTTCAAGACCATGTCTTTTGTCATTTTTATTTGGAATTGTCTGTCTTTTCATTATGAATTAGAAGTATTTTCGGCATTCCAGATCGAAATCCTTTGTCAGGCATAAGAATTGAAATATCTTCTCATAATCTGTGATTTGCCTGTGTACTCCCTTAAAGATGCTTTTTGATAAAAAACAAAACAAGTTCACAATTTTAATATAGTCCATTTATCATGTTCCTTCACGAGTTATACTTTTGTTTTCTGTTTAAGAAAACTTTTTAAAACCTAATGTCATTAAGGTAGTCTCTTATGATATTTTCCAGAAGCTTCATTTCTTTTTCTGTTCACGTTTAGAGCTACAATCTACCTGGAATTAATTTTTGTGTATGCTGAAAGATAGGAATCAAGATTATATTCTTTCCTATAAACATCTGATTGACCCAGCATCTGTTATCTAAAAGACTATTTTTCCTAACTTCTTTAGAATGCAAACTTTGTTGTAAATCTAATGTCCATATAGGTATGATTCCATTTCTGTACCCTCTAATGTATTCCCTTGGTATAGTTTTTATTCCTGGGGTAATGGTATATGTTTTAATGACTATAACTTTATAATAAGTATTAATATCTGGCAGCATAAGTTATACATCTTTGTTCTTTTTTTTTTTTTTTTTTTTATTTTTGAGACGGAGTCTCACTCTGTCGCCCAGGCTGGAGTGCAGTGGCCGGATCTCAGCTCACTGCAAGCTCCACCTCCCG
>NC_045449.1:28652206-28662739 GCF_002776525.5 Piliocolobus tephrosceles
TGTTACATATGTATACTTGTGCCATGTTGGTGTGCTGCACCCATCAATTCGTCAGCACCCATCAATTCATCATTTATATCATGTATAACTCCCCAATGCAATCCCTCCCCCCTCCCCCCTCCCCATGATAGGCCCCAGTGTGTGATGTTCCCCTTCCCGAGTCCAAGTGATCTCATTGTTCAGTTCCCACCTATGAGTGAGAACATGCGGTGTTTGGTTTTCTGTTCTTGCGATAGTTTGCTGAGAATGATGGTTTCCAGCTGCATCCGTGTCCCTACAAAGGACGCAAACTCATCCTTTTTTATGGCTGCATAGTATTCCATGGTATATATGTGCCACATTTTCTTAATCCAGTCTGTCACAGATGGGCATTTGGGTTGATTCCAAGTCTTTGCTATTGTGAATAGTGCCGCAATAAACATACGTGTGCATGTGTCTTTGTAGTAGAATAATTTATAATCCTTTGGGTATATACCCAGTAGTGGGATGGCTGGGTCATATGGTACATCTAGTTCTAGATCCTTGAGGAATTGCCATACTGTTTTCCACAATGGTTGAACTACTTTACAATCCCACCAACAGTGTAAAAGTGTTCCTATTTCTCCACATCCTCTCCAACACCTGTTGTTTCCTGACTTTTTTGTATTTTTTTCGTAGAGATGGGGTTTCACCGTGTTAGCCAGGATGGTCTCGATCTCCTGACCTCGTGATCTGCCCGTCTCGGCCTCCCAAAGTGCTGGGATTACAGGCTTGAGCCACCGCACCTGGCCTACATCTTTGTTCTTTATGATTGTCTTGATGATTTTTGGCTTTGTATTTCTCCTTATATAAAGTTTAGAATAAGCTTATCAATTTCCATGAAATACTTGCTTGGATTTTAATTGAGATTACATTGCATTTGTGGGGGAATTGACAACTTTATTATTCTGATTCTTCCAATTTGTGTGCATGCCATATCCCTCGGCTTATTCAAGTCTCTTGATTTCTCTTAGTAATGCTTAGTAGTTTCCGAGGTATTGCACGTGTCTTGTCAGATTTATTCTTAGGTATTAAGGTTTTTATAAACTGTTGCAAATCATGTCATTTATTAAATGTCATTTCTTAATGTTAGTTACATGTAAAAGTAAAATCAAGTTTTGTATTATTAATGAGCAATTGTCCTAAATTCACTCAATTGTTAATAGCTTATGTGTAGACTCTGAGATGATTTTTATGAAACCCATGTTTCATGCAAAAATATGACAGCTTTATTCCATCCTTTCCAATCATGATAATTTCATTTCATTTCGGATTCTTATATCTCATTAACTAGGACTTCCAGTGCAATGTTGAATAAAAGTGAACTCCCTTGTCTCAGTCCTGCTTTCAAAGGGAAGTTTTCAATATTCTACTATTAAGTGTTATGTTGATGGAGGTATTTTGTATATGATCTTTATCAAATTAAGGAAGTTTCCTGTATTTTTTAGTTTGCTTAGGGTTTTTTTTTCTTTTAGCTTTGAAATGGCTTTGAAACTCAATAAATTATTTCTTAATTCAAATGATCATATGATTTTTCTACTTTATTTCATAATTGTGATAAAATACATTCATTGGTTTTTCCAATTTTAAAACAAGCGAGTATTTTAAAAGTCAAACCAATCTAGTTACAATGTATTATTTTTTCAGATATTACTGGATTCCATTTGCTATTATTTTATTCAGTACTGTTACATCTATGCTCACGAAAGATATTGCCCTATAATTTTTCTTTCTTGAAAGTCTTTCTCAGGGTTTGACCTCAACATTATAACGATCTTATAAAGTAAACTGGACTGTGTTTCTTATTTAATTATTATCTGAAAATATTTTTATAAAAATTCATGTTTTTACTTCCTTTAGTACTTAGAAGTAAAGCATTCTGGAATTTACCTGTCAAAAAATTTAAATTACAGATTCTGTTAATTACTAGAATTGAAATATTAAAATGTTCTATCTTTCTTAGTTCTCTTTAATAAATTGTGTTTTTCTCACATTTTATCCATTTCATAAAATTTTAAAATATATCAATCTGAAGTTGTTCACAGTTTTTAAAATTATTTTGTAACATCTGTAGTCTCTGTAATAATATTTTCTTTTTGATCTTTGATATTGCTAAATTGTACCTTTCACTTTTGATTCCTTGATCAATCTTGCAAGGGGATTAACATTTTATTAATCTTTTCAAAGAGCAAACTTTTTGCATTGGCATTTTTCTTCATTGGATATTTATTTTATGTTTTTATTAATTTCTGCTTTTATTTTTCTTCCTTTTTTTGGATTTGATTTTCTACCTTTTTTGTAATTCTTGTGATGAATACTTAGATTATTGATTTTAAGTTTTTCTTTTTCTTTTTTTTATTATACTTTATGTTCTAGGATACATGTGCACAACATGCAGGTTTGTTACATATGTATACATGTGCCATGTTGGTGTGCTGCACCCATTAACTCGTCATTTACATTAGGTATATCTCCTAATGCTACCCCTCCCCACTCCCCACATCCCACAACAGGCCCTGGTGTGTGATGTTCCCCTTCTGGTGTCCAAGTGTTCTCATTGTTCAATTCCCACCTATGAAGTTTGTCTTTTTAATACATGCATTTAATTCTATGAACCTCTTTATTTTTCACTGGATAAAACCACTTTATCAACTGATCAAAGCACTTCATTTTGTTTCCTGATTTGAGGTTCAACCACTAAACACAGTTCACAAGAAAACACAATGACTACTTAACTAACTGCAATTACAAGAGTTAGAAATCTCCCTAGTGGTTCACATAATACTTGTACAAATTCACACAACCATGTAGACCACTTAACTTAGTATGAACCAAAAGAGCAAAGCGTAGTCACGGCTAGAGTTCTGTAATAACAGAAGAGTAACTGTAACCTTATGAATATACTTTCAACATCACTTGGCTAGTAATTGTACTGTTTCCTCATTGCTCTGGGGTGTGTATGAAGACTCTTCGGAGAGCAAACATCTATTTCTGTTCTGTATACCCCTCTCTCATTTCAAACTGTGTAAAATAACTATTGCCTCACCATGAACTTTGGGGATTGGAAAGATAGTCCTACAATCTTCTTCATAGGTTTTGGCTTTTAGGCAAGCCAGCTGGTTTTTTCCAAAGCTTTCTTTTGAATGTTCAGATACTATTTCAATCCTAACTGTAGATTACTGTGTTTGTGAGGCTATCTAAGTGTCCATGTGATGGCAAGGACAACAAAGTAGTCCAGGAACACAGTAAGAGTGTATGTGTGTGTGTGTGTGTGTGTGTGTGTGTGTGTTGTGTGTGTGTTTCCAACTGAGCCCAGCTTTGAGATTTCTTTTTGTTAGTAGACAGTTCTTTAATCAATACCAAAGACTCTGGAAAACTGTAGATTTTCTTTAGGGGTAGATAAATCAAATCAAGGGCCGGGCGCAGTGGCTCACGCCTGTAATCCCAGCACTTTGGGAGGCTGGGGCGGGTGGATCGTGAGGTCAGGAGATGGAGACTATCCTGGCTAACACAGTGAAACCCCATCTCTAGTAAAAAAAATACAAAAAACTTATCTGGGCATGGTGGCGGGCACCTGCAGTCCCAGCTACTCAGGAGGCTGAGGCAGGAGAATGGTGTGAACCTGGCAGGCGGAGCTTGTAGTGAGCCAAGATTGTGCCACTGCACTCCAGCCTGGGCGACTGAGCGAGACTCCGTCACAAAAAAAAAAAAAATTAGGCAGTTAAGTCAATTGAGGAAAAAAGGGATTTTTCCATTTTAAGATAATATCACGACTAACAGTTGATTCTTTATTCTTGGTGCACATTTAACATTTCTACCTATTTTGGGAAATATTCAAATCTTCTTACCTGTCTCTCAGAAGAAACATATTTAAATTCAGCTTGTACTAACTACAGACAAAAGGAAAAAAGATATTAACATTTGTATTACAGCAGTGCCGTTTGCTTTCTGGATTTGTGACACACAACGTCATGCATTCTAAGACAGAAGTTAATTTTATCAGTGTCACTAGTGATGTTAATTTAAAAAGATACAGCAAGTTCAAAGCTTTTCTGAATATTTAAATCACCATGTTTTAAGACAGACTGGAATGTTACAAATGATTCTGTAAAATAATCATTTTTCTGAACATTCTCATCTTTTGGTTCTTCCTTTCTGAATCTACAGTGGGTACCTCCCCTGCTTCAGCAGTTTTTCCAGGTGAGAATACTTGAACACGAACTGAGCGGCCCAGTCACTCAAGGTCTCCTGCTGGGCAGGAGGGAGGTCAGAAAAGTCATCATGCTTGTCCTGCAGTGCTACCTTATCCAGGCAAAATGTGGCAGGGCCTCTGGATGTATCTCTTTCGGCAAAGATTCCATGCGGCCTCTTGGCCCTTGGAACTTGCAATCTCTGGTCACGTTGAACACCTTGCCTTTGCTGGTGTGGCCATGAGAATGTGCAGGTCCTAAACCCCACTGAAGTGCTGCAGCTCGGCAGGAGAGAAGTTGTACCTGTTGCCATCACATCTTTGGCAGCAAAGTTTAGGCCAGGCTAGGCAGGGCTCCAGAGCTCCCTGCTTTCTCCTCCCTCTCAATGAGTGAGTTGCCGCTCTTAATCTTTTTTTTTGTTTTGAGACAAAGTCTTGCTCTGTTGCCCGGGCTGGAGTGCAATTGTGTGATCTCGGCTCACTGCAACCTCCACATCCTGGCTTCAAGCAATTCTCTTGCCTCAGCCTCCTGAGTAGCTGGGATTACAGGTGGCCACCACCACATCCAGCTATTTTTGTATTTTTAGTAGAAACGGGGTTTCACCATGTTGACCAGGCTGGTCTCGAACTCCTGACCTCAGGCGATCCACCCGCCTTGGCCTGTGGAAGTGCTGGGATTACAAGCGTGAGTCACCGCACCCAGCCACCACTATGAATCTCTTAAACACAGCTTTTAAATCCCACACATTTTAATATGACACGTTTTCATCGTAATTTATCTCAAAATATATTCTCATTTCCATTGTGACTTCTTCTTTAATCTATGAGTTATTTAGACAAAATTGACTAAATTTTTAAGCTTTGAGGTATTATAAAAAGTAATCATTTTATTGTTGGTGTTAATTTAATTCCATAATGGTTAAAGAACACATTCTATGTGTTCAAACCTTTTCTATTTGTTGAGATTAGCTTTGTAGTCCAACATAGAGACTCAGTTTGATAAATGTTCCACGTGTATTTAAAAAAATGTACATGCTGAAACTGTTGGTTACAGACATGTCAACTAAGTAAATTTTCTTTGTAATGTTGTTTTACTCTAATGACATTTTCAGAAAAAAAAAATGAAAGCTGAATGAATTTGTTACTAGAATGACAATATTTCACTACGAGAAAATCTGAAGGGAAATGACTCCAGTGGAAACACAGATCTTCAGGAAGTAAGCAAAAGCACTGTAAATGGTCAGGAGCAAGACAAGAAGCATCTTCTGTTCCTTTTCAACATTGTTCTCAAGGTCCTAGGAAGTGCAATAAGATAAGATAAAAAGAAACAGAGACATAAGGATTAGAAAGAAAAAACTTAAAATATCATATGCAGGTAACATGATTATATACGTAGGAAATACAAGGAGATCTACAAAAACTACTAGAACTAAGGGAATTTCTCAAGATCACAGGAATTAAGCTAATATACAAAAATCACTTGACTTTCTATATACTAATAAGAAATTAGAAATTAAAAATTTAAAAATCCATCTATTGTATCATCAAAAATATAATAAGAATACGAATACATTTAACAAAAGATGTGTAAGACCTCTATACTGAAAACTACCACACATACTCAAGGTAAAATAAAGAAGGACCTAAATAAATGAAGAGCTATATACCACATTTATGGAGTAGAAGGTTCAATAATGTTAAGATGTCAATTTATGGTGGAGCTGGAGGCCATTATCTTTAGCAAACTAACAGAGACAGAAAACCAAATACTTCATGTTCCCACTTATAAGTGGAAGCTAAATGATGAGAATACATGGCCGCATACAGGGAAACAACACACACTGGGGCCTTTCAGAGGGAGGATCTGAAAGATCCTACCTACACGGGGTGGAAGGAGAGGATCAGGAACAATAACGAATGAGTACTAACCCCCAAGACACAAGTTTACCTATGTAACAAACCTGCACTTGTATCCCTGAACTTAAAAGTTTTTAAAAAGTCAACATAATACCAATTAAGTCCTCACAGTCTTTTTTTTCCTTAATTTTTTCCAACTTTTGTTTTAGGTTCAAGGGGTACATGTGTAGATTTGTTACATGGGTAAATTGCATGTCATAGATGTCTGGTGCACAGATCATTTTGTCACCCGAGTAATGAACATGTTAACCAATCGTTAGTTCTTCAAACTTCACCTTCCTCCCACCCTTGACCCTCAAATAGTCCCTGGTGTCTATTGTTCCCTTCTTTGTGTTCACATGTACTCAATGTTTTCCTCCCACTTATAAGACAGAACAAGCAGTCTTCAGTTTTCTGTTTCTGTGCCAATTTTCTTAAAATAAATGACCTCCAGCTCCATCTATGTGGCTGCAAAGAGCATGATTTTATACTTTTTAACGGTTGTGTAGTAATCCATGGTGTATATGTACCAAATTTTCTTTTTTAAAAAATTTTATTTAACTTTAAGTTCTGGGATACATGTGTGGAACGTGCAGGTTTGTTACACAGGTTTACATGTGCCATGGTGGTTTGCTATGCCTATCAACCCGTCATCTAGGTTTTAAGCCCAGTATGCATTAGGTATTTGTCCTAATGCTCTCCCTTCCCTTGTCCCCAACCCCCTGACAGGCCCTGGTGTGTGATGATCCCCTCCCTGTGTCCATGTGTTCTCACTGTTCAACTCCCACTTATGAGTGAGAACATGCAGTGTTTGGTTTTCTGTTCCTATGTTAGTTTGCTGAGAATGATGGCTTCCACCTTCATTCATGTCCCTGCAAACGACATGAACTCATTCTTTTTTATGACTGCATAGTACTCCATGGTGTATATGTGCCACAATTTCTTTATCCAGTCTATCATTGATGGGCATTTGGTTTGCTTCCAAATCTTGGTTATTTCAAATACTGCTGCAATAAACCTATGTGTGCATGTGTCTTAATAGTAGAATGATTTATAATCCTTTGGGTATATACATAGTAATGGAATTGCTGGATCAAATGCTATTTCTGGTTCTAGATCCTTGAGGAATTGCTGCACTGTCTTCCCCAATGATTGAACTAATTTACACTCCCACCAACAGTGTAAAAATGTTCCTGTTTCTCTACATCCTTTCCAGCATTTATTGTTTCCTAACTTTTTAATAATCACCATTCTAACTGGTATGAGATGGTATCTCATTGTGACTTTGATTTGCATTTCTCTGATGACTAGGGGTGATGAGCTTTTTTTAAAATATGTTTGTTGGCTGCATAAATGTCTTCTTTTGAGAAGTGTCTGTTCATATCCTTCATTCACTTTTTGTTGGGGCTTTTTTCTTTGTAAATTTGTTTAAGTTCCTTGTAGATTCTGGATATTAGACCTTTGTCATATGGGTAGAGTACAAAATTTTTCTACCATTCTGTAGGTTGCCTGTTCATGTTGATGATAGTTTTTTTTTGTTTGTTTGTTTGTTTGTTTTGTTTTTTGTTTTTTTTTGCTGTGCAGAAGCTCTTTAGTTTGATTAGATCCCATTTGTCAATTTAGGCTTTTGCTGAAATTCCTCTTGGTGTATTAGTCATGAAGTCTTTGCCTATGCCTATATCCTGAATGGTATTGCCTAGGTTTTCTTCTAGGGTTTTTATGGTTTGCAGTTTTACATTTAAGTCTTTAAGCCATCTTGAGTTAATTTTTTGTATAAGGTATAAGGAAGGGATCCAGTTTCAGTTTTCTGCATATGGCTAGCCAGTTTTCCCAGCACCACTTATTAAACAGGGAATCCTTTCCCCACTGCTTGTTTTCGTCAGATTTGTCGAAGATTAAATGGTTGTAGATGTGTGGTGTTATTTTTGAGACCTCTGTTCTGTTCCATTGGTCCATATATCTGTTTTGGTACCAGTAGCGTGCTGTTTTGGTTACTGTAGCCTTGTAGTATAGTTTGAAGTCAGGTAGCATGATGCCTCCAGCTTTGTTCTTTTTGCTTAGGATTGTTTTGGTTATGTGGGTTCTTTTTTGATTCCACATGAAATTTAAAGTAGTTTTTTCTAATTCTGTGAATAAAGTCAATGGTAGTTTAATGGGAATAGCATTGAATCTATAAATTACTTTGGGCAGTGTAGCCATTTTCACGATATTGATTCTTCCTATCCGTGAGCATGGAATGTTTTTCCATTTGTTTGTATCCTCTCTTACTTCCTTGAGCAGTGGTTTGTATTTCTCCTTGAAGAGGTCCTTTATGTCCCTTGTAAGTTGTAAAGTTGTATTGCTAGGTATTTTATCCTCTTTGTAGCAATTGCGAATGGGAATTCACTCGTGATTTGACTCCCCGCTTGCCTATTGTTGGTGTATAGGAATGCTTGTGATTTTTGCACATTGATATTGTGTCCTGAGACTTTGCTGAAGTTGCTTATGAGCTTAAGGAGTTTTTGAGTTGAGACGGTAGGGTTTTCTTTTTCTTTCTTTTTTTTTTTTTTTTTTTGAGATGGAGTCTCCCTCTGTTACCCAGGCTTGAGTGCAGTGGCTGGATCTCAGCTCACTGCAGGTTCTGCCTCCTGGGTTTAGGCCATTCTCCTGCCTCAGCCTCCTGAGTAGCTGGGACTACAGGTGTCCGCCACCACGCCTGGCTAGTTTTTTGTATTTTTTTAGTAGAGACGGGGTTTCACCATGTCAGCCAGGATGGTCTCGATCTCCTGACCTCGTGATCCGCCCGTCTCAGCCTCCCAAAGTGCTGGGATTACAGGCTTGAGCCACCGCCCCTGGCCAACAGTGCGGTTTTCTAAATATACAATCGTGTCATCTGCAAACAGAGACAATTTGACTTCCTCTCTTTCTATTTTAATACTTTTTATTTCTCTCTCTTGCCTAATTGCCCTGGCCAGAACTTCCAATACTATGTTGAATAGGAGTGGTGAGAGAGAGCACCCTTATCTTGCGCTGGTTTTCAAAGGGAATGCTTCCAGCTTTTGCCCATTCAATATGACATTGGCTATGGGGTTTGTCACAAATAGCTCTTATTGTTTTGAGATATGTTCTATCCACACCTAGTTTATTGAGAGTTTTTACCATGAAGGGATGTTGAATTTTAATGAAGGCTTTTTTGGTATCTATTGAGATAATCATGTGTTTTTTGTTACTGGTTCTGTTTATGTGATGGATTACATTTATTGATTTGTGTATGTTGAACCAGCCTTGCATCCCAGGAATGAAGCCGACTTGATCATGGTGGATAAGTTTTTTGATGTGCTGCTGGATTTGGTTTGCCAGTATTTTATTGAGGATTTTCACATCAACATTCATCAGGGATATTGCCCTTAAATTTTCTTTTGTTGGTGTGTCTTTGCCACATTTTGGTATAAGGATGATGCTGGCCTCATAAAATGAGTTAGGGAGGAGTCTCTCTTTTTCTATTGTTTGGAATAGTTTCAGAAAGAATGGTACCAGCTTCTCTTTGTACCGCTGGTAGAATTTGGCTGCGAATCTATTTGTTCTTGGGCTTTATTTTGGTTGGTAGGCTATTAGTGCCTCGATTTCAGAACTTGTTATTGGTCTATTCAGGCATTCCACATCTTCTTGTTTAGTCTTGAGAGGGTGTATGTGTCCAGGAATTTATCCATTTCTTCTAGATTTTCTTTTTGTTTTTTTATTACAATTTTTTTTTTTTTTCAGACAGAGTCTCCTCTGTTGCCCAGGCTGGAGTGGAGTGGTGTGATCTTGGCTCAGTGCAACCTCCAACCCCTAGGTTCAAATGATTCTCCTGCCTCAGCTTCCTAGTAGCTGGGATTATAGGTGCCCACTACCACACCTGGCTAATTTTTTTTGTATTTTTAGTAGAGACTTTTATTAGAGGTTTTACTATGTTGGCCATGTTGGTCTCAAACTCCTGACCTCAAGGCATCCACCCACCTTGGCCTCCTAGAGTGCTAGGATTACAGGCATGAGCCACCATACCTGGTCTTTTCTAGATTTTCTACTTTATTTGCATAGAGGTATTTATAATATTCTCTGATGATAGTTTGTATTTCTGTAGGATCAGTGGTGATATCCCCTTTATCATTTCTTCATTATCACATTTTCCTTATTTAGTCCATGGTTGATAGGCATCTAGGTTGATTCCACATCTTTAATATTGTAAGAAGTGCTGTGATGAACATGTGTGCATGTGTTTATGGTAGAATGATTGTTATTCCTTTGGGTATATACCCGTTAATGGGATTGTTGGGTCAAATGGTAGTTCTGTTTTAAGTTCTTTGAGAAATCTGCAAACTGCTTTCCACCGTGGCTGGCTGAGTTTACATTCCCAGCAGCAGTGCATAAGCATTCTCTTTTCTCCGCAACCTTGCCAGCATCTGTTATTT
>NC_045449.1:28662839-28672261 GCF_002776525.5 Piliocolobus tephrosceles
TACATATGTATACCTGTGTCATGTTGGTGTGCTGCACCCATCAACTCGTCAGCACCCATCAATTCATCATTTATATCAGGTATAACTCCCAATGCAATCCCTCCCCCCTCCCCCCTCCCCATGATAGGCCCCGGTGTGTGATGTTCCCCTTCCCGAGTCCAAGTGATCTCATTGTTCAGTTCCCACCTATGAGTGAGAACATGCGGTGTTTGGTTTTCTGCTCTTGTGATAGTTTGCTAAGAATGATGGTTTCCAGCTGCATCCACGTCCCTACAAAGGACGCAAATTCATCCTTTTTTATGGCTGCATAGTATTCCATGGTGTATATGTGCCACATTTTCTTAATCCAGTCTGTCACAGATGGGCATTTGGGTTGATTCCAAGTCTTTGCTATTGTGAATAGTGCCGCAATAAACATACGTGCGCATGTGTCTTTATAGCAGCATGATTTATAATCCTTTGGGCATTGTGGTTTTAATTTGCATTTCTCTAATGATTAGTGATGTTGAACATTTTTTCATATGCTTGTCGGCCACATGTATGTCTTCTTTTGAAAGATGTCTATTCATTTATTTATGCCCATTTTAATGGGTTGTTTTATGCTTGTTAATTTAAGTTCCCTATAGATTCTGCACATTAGATCCTTGCTGAATGCATAGTTTGCAAATATTTTCTCCCAAACAGAGAACAAAGATTGTCTGTTTACTCCGAGATGATCATGGGTTTTGTTGATAATTTATTTTGCTATGCAGAAGCTCTTTGGTTTAATTAGGTTCACCTGTACATTTTTGTTTTTGTTGCAATTACTTTTGGAGTCTTTGTCATAAAATCTCTGCCAGGGCCTATGTTCAGAATAATATTTCCTAAGTTTTCTTCTAAGGATTTTATAATTTTAGGTTTTACATTGAAGACTTTAATTCATCTTGAATTGTTTTTTGTGTATAGCGAAAGAAAAAAGTCCAGCATCAATCTTCTGCATATGGCTAGCCAGTTATCGCAGCACCATTTATTGACTAGGGAGCCCTTTCCCCATTGCTTGCTATTGTCAACTTTGTTGAAGACCTGATGGTTGCCCGTGCACAGTTTTATTTCTGGGTTCTTTAACCTGTTCCATTGGTCTATGTGTCTGTTTTTATATTAGTACCATGCTGTTTGGTTTTGTTTGCTGTAGCCTTGTAGTATAATTTGAAGGCTGGTAATGCGATGCCTCCAGCTTTGTTTTTCATTTGTTTGTTTGCTTAGGATTGCTTTGATTATTCGAGCTCTTTGTTTCTGGTTCCATATGAATTTTATAATTTTTTTCTAATTATCTGAAAAATATTGTGGGTATTTTGATAGGAATACCATTTAATCTGTAAATTGCTTTGGGGAGTATGGCATTGTAACAATATCGATTCTTCCTATCCATGAGCGTGGAATGTTTTTCCATTTGTTTGCATTACTTCTGATTTCTTTCAGCAGTATTATGTAATTTTTGTTGTAGAAATCTTCACCTCCCTGGTTCGCTGCATTCCTAGATATTTTGTTCTTTTTTGTGGCCATTGTGAATGTGATTGTATTCTCAATTTGGCTATCAGTTTGAACATGATTAATGTATAAAAATTGCTACTGATTTCTGTACATTTATCTTGTATCCCGAAACTTGGCTGAACTGGTTAGCAGATCTAGGAGCCTTTGGGCAGAGAATATGGGGTTTTCTAGGTGTGGAATCATATTGCCTGTGAGTAGAGATAGTTTGATTTCCTCTTCTTATTTGGATACCTTCTATTTCTTCCTTTTGCTTGATTGCTCAGGCTAACACTTCCAGTAGTATGTTGGCTAGGAGTGGGGAGTGTGAACATCCTTGTCTTATTCCAGTTCTCAAGGGGGATGCTTCCAGCTTTTGCCTGTTGAGTTTGATCTTGTCTGTGGCTTTGTCAAGGAAGGCTCTTATTATTTTGAAGTAAGTTCCTTTGATGCCTAGTTTGTTAAGGTTTTTAACATGAAGGATTGCTGGATTTTATTGAAAGCCTTTCCTGCATATATTGAGATGATCATGTGGTTTTTGTTTTTAGTTATGTTTATGTGATGAATCACACATATTGATTTGCATATCTTTAGCCAACCTTTCATCCCAGGAATAAGGCCTACTTGATTATAGTGAATTAGCTTTTTCATGTGCTGCTGGATTCAGATTGCTAGTATTTTGTTGAGGATTTTTACATTTATGTTCATCAGGAATATTGACCTGAAGTTTTTGTTGGTATTGTTGTGTCTCTGCCAGGTTTTGGTATCAGAATGATGCTGGCAGGGGAGGAATCAGTTAGGGAAGGGTCCCTCCTCCTTATTTTTTGGGAATAGTTTTGTTAGGATTGGTACTAGCTCTTTATACTTCTGATAGAATTTGGCTATAAATCCATCTGGTCTGGGTTTTTTCTGGTTGGTTGGTTTTTTTTTTTTTTTACTGATTCAATTTTGAGACTCATTATTGGTCTGTTCAGGGTTTCAGCTTCTTCCTGGTTCAGTCTTGGGAGGTTGTATATTTCCAGGAATTTATTCATTTATTCTAGGTTTTCTAGTTTGTGTGCATAAAGGTGTTCATAATAGTCTTTGAGGGTTTTTTTGTATTTCTGTGGGGTCTATGATAACGTCCCCTTTGTCATTTCTGATTGTGTTTATTTGGATCTTCCTTCTTTTTTTCTTTATTAGATCTTATTTATTCTTTCAAAGAACTACCTTTTGTTTTTGTTTATCTTTTGTATGGTTTTTCATGTCTCCATTTCACTCAGTTCAGCTCTGCTTTTGGTCATTTCTTTTCTTCTGCTAGTTTTGGAGTTGGTTTGCTCTTGTTTTTCTAGTTCTTCTAGGTGTGATGTTAAGTTGCTAATTTGAGATCTTTCTAACTTTTTTATGTGGGCATTTAGCCCTATAAACTTCCTTCTTAACACTGCCTTAGCTGTGTCCCAGAGATTCTGGTGCAACGTATCTTTGTTTTCATTAGATTCAAATAATTTCTTCATTTCTTCCTTAATTTCTTGTTTACACAAAAGTTATTCGGAAAGAGATTGCTTAATTTCCATGTAATTATATGTTTTTAAGAGCTCTTCTTGATACTGATTTCTGTTTATTGTACTGTGGTCTGAGAGTGCGATTGGTATGATTTCAATTTCTTTTGATTTGTTGAGAATTGCTTCATGGTTAAGCATGGTGTCGATTTTAGAGTATGTGCCATGTGCAGATGAGAAGAATGTCTGTTCTGTTGTTGTTGGGTGTTCTACAGATTTCTGTTACGTTCATTTCATCAAGTGTAAAGTTTAGGTCTCAAATATCTTAATTAGTTTTCTGCCTCGATTATGTCTAACACTGTTAGTGGGGTGTTGAAATCTCCCATTATTATTATGTAGTTATCTGAGAGTCTTTGTAGATCTCTAAGAACTTGTTTTATGAATCTGAGTGATCCAGTTTTGGGTGCACATATATTTAGGATAGTTAAGTCTTCTTAGTGAATTGAACACTTTATCATTATGTGAAACCCTTTTTTGCCCTTTTTGATCATTGTTAGTTTAAAGTCTATTTGTCTGAAATAAGAATAGCAAACCCTGCTTTTTTATTTTCTGTTTTCTTGACAAATTTTTCGTCATCCCTTTAATTTGATCCTGTGGGTGCCACTGCATGTGAGAGACGGGTCTCGTGAACACAGTATAGAGTGGGTCTCGCTTCTTTATCCAACTTGCCACTCTGTACCTTTTAAGTGGGGTGTTTAGCCCATTTACATTCAAGGTTAATATTGATATGTGCAGATATGATCATGTCATCACCTTGTTAGCTGATTGTTATGCAGACTTGTCTGTAGAGTTGCTTTATAATGTCAATGGTCTGTGTGCTCTGTGTTTTTTGCCACTGTCTTTTCTATGTAGAAATTGATATGTATGTGAAAAGGATCTAGAATAGCCAAAGCAATCTTTAAAAGAATAAAGTTGAAGGATGGGCACTACCAGATTTCAAGACTTACTATAAGGTGATAATTATTAGGATAGTATAATATTGGCATGAGGATAGACAAACAGATCAATAGAACAAAGTAGAGAGTACAGAAATATACATATATATATATATGTATGTATGTATCTAACTATGTATAGATTAGGTCTCTATTGATAGATAAATAAATGGATCTGTATCAGTCGTGACTCTTCAGAGAACTAGAACATATACATACACACACGTATGTATTTACCTATCTATCTATATATATTATATATATATATATATATATATATATATATGTAGAGAGAGAGAGAGGTTGAATGATTGATTGTAAGGAATTGGCTCACAGAATTATGAAGGCTGACATGTCTCAGGATCTACAGAATGAGTCAGGAAGATGGAGGCCCAGGAGAACCAATGATGTAGCTCCAGTCCAAACCCAAAGGCCTGAGAACCATGAGAACTGATGGGTAGTTCCATTGCAAAGGCCAGCTGGCTAGATACCTAGGAAGAGCTAATGTTTCAGTTTCAGTCCAAAGCGATGGAAAAAGTTGATGTCCTAGTCCAAAGAAAGTCAGGCAAAATAATTCTCTCTAACTCAAGTGAGGGTCAGACTTTTTGCTTAATTCAAGCCTTCAACTGATTGAATGAGGCTCACTCACATTAGGGAAAACAATCTACTTTACACAGTCTACCTAGTTAAATGTCAATCTCATCCAAAACACTCTCATAGCAACACGCAGAATATTGTTTGACCAAATATTAGAGCACTCCATGGTACAGTCAAACTGGCACATAAAAGTAACCATCACTATAAATACATACACACACACATTTGCATATTGATTTCATTTTTAAGGAAGTTGTCAATACAATGAAGAAATAAAAAGTCTTTCAAATAAATTATACTGGAGCAACCAGACATCGATATGAAAAAAATAAATTTCTCATTTACCTCACACTATAGATAAAAATTAATTTAAGATGCATTATATACCTAAATACAAAAGCTAAAGCTAGAAAACACCTAGAAGAAAGCATAGGAGAGTATCCTTATAACTTGTGGCAGAAAATCAATCTTCTTTAAGCAAAACAGAACACATAACCTTACATTTTTAAAAGCATATATATTAGACTTTATCAATATTGAAAATAATTACTCATCAGAAGATACGATTAAGAATGTAAATAGCATTAGGAGATATACCTAAAGTAAATGATGAGTTAATGGGTGCAGCACACCAACATAGCACATGTATACATATGTAACAAACCTGCACATTGTGTACATGTACCCTAGAACATAAAGTATAATGAAAAAAATAAAATAAAATAAAATGTAAAAAGATGTTGAAGGAAAAAAAAGAATGTAAAAAGATAAGCTAAAGATTAAGAGAAAATATATTGTATTACATAGAAAATACTTTAATTCAGACTATATAGTAAATTTTAAAAATTAACAACAGAAACAAAAAACAACCCAAATAAAAATAGGAATAAAAATGTGAACAGGAAGTCCTAACCACAGCAGTCAAGCAAGAGAAAGAAATAAAGAGCATCCAAATTGGAAAAGAGGAAGCCAAATCAATTCTGTTTGCCAATGATAAAATTGCATACCTAGAAAACCCTAAAGATTCCTTCAAAATACTCCTAGATTTGATAAATGAATTCAGTAAAGTCTCAGGTTACAAAATCAATCTGCACATCAGTAGCACTGCTATACACCAACAACAACCAAGCTGAGAATCAAATAAAGAAGTGAGTCTCTTTTACAATACCTGCAAATATAAAA
Source organism: Piliocolobus tephrosceles (assembly GCF_002776525.5). Classification (NCBI taxonomy): domain Eukaryota; kingdom Metazoa; phylum Chordata; class Mammalia; order Primates; family Cercopithecidae; genus Piliocolobus; species Piliocolobus tephrosceles. The sequence goes on from NC_045449.1 coordinate 28,668,598, forward strand.
TAAAATATCTAGCAATATACTTACCTAAGGAAGTGAAAGATCTCTACAAGGAGAACTACAAAGCACTGCTGAAATAAATCATAGATGACTCAAACAAACGAAAATACATCTGATGCTAATGGATTGGAAAAATCAATACTGTGAAAATGATCATACTGTCCAAAACAATCTACAGATTCAATCCAATTCTTGCCAAATACTAACTTCATTTTTCACAGGATTAGAAGAAACTATTCTAAAATTCACATGGAACCAAAAAACAGCCCAAATAGACATGGCAATTCTAAGCAAAAGGCACAAACCAGGAGGCATCGCACTGACTTCAAATTATACTATAGGGCTATAGTAACCAAAACAACATGGTACTGGTATAAAAGTAGATACTGAGAACGACGGAATAGAATAGAGAACCCAGAAATAAGGACAAATACTTAAAACCAAATGATCTTTGAAAAAGCATACAAAAACATGCATTGAGGAAAGGACACTCTCTTCAATAAATGGTGCTGGGAAAATTGGATAACTACATATAGAAGAATGAAACTGAATCCCTATTTCTCAGCATATACAAAAATCAACTCAAGATGGAGTAAGGACTTAAATCTAAGACTTGAAATCATGAAAATTCTGGAAGAAAAGCCAGGAAAAACCCATCCGGATATTGGCCTATGCAATGAATTCATGACTAAGACCAAAAAAGCAAATGTAACAAAAACAAAAATAAAGAAATGGGACCCAATTGAACTAAACAGCTGCTGCATAGCAAAATAAATAATTATCAGAGTAAACAGACAACCCACAGAATGGGAGAAAATATTTGCAAACTCTGCATCCAACAAAGGACTAATATCCAGGATCTTCAAGGAACTCAAACAAATCGGTAGATAATAACAACAATTATCATCCCAGTTAAAAGTGAGCCAATGTCATGACTAGATAGTTCTCAAAAGAAGATAGATAAATGGCCAAGAAATACGAAAAGCATATTCAACATCACTAATCATCAGGTAAATGCCAGTTAAAACCACAAAGAGATACCACCTTATCCCAGCCAGAATGGCCATTATTAAAAAGCTAAAAAACAATAACTGCTTACATGGATGTGGTAAGAAGGGAACACTTACACACTGCTAGTAGGAATATAAATTAATGCAACCTCTATGGAAAACAGTATGACGATTTCTCAAAGAAAAGTAGATCTACCATTTGATCCAGCAATCCCACTACTGAGTATCTACCCAAAGGAAGAGAAGTCATTATATCAAAAGATCCCTGCATGCATATGTTTATCGCAGCACATTTCACAATTACAAAGATATGGAACCAACCTAAGTGGCCAGCAACCGATAAATGGATAAAGAAGATTTGATATATATCACCATGGAATACCACTCAGCCATAAAAAAAGAATGAAATATCATCTTTTGCAGCAATTTGGATGGAAACGGAAATAACTCAGAAATGGAAAACCAAATACTATATGTTCTCACTCGTAAGTGGGAATTAAGCTATGGGTATGCAAAGACATACAGAGTGGTATAATGGACATTGGAGATTCAGAAGTGGGAAGGGTGGAAGGGTGGCGAGGGATAGAAAAGTACATATTGGGTACAATGTACACTACTGGGGTAATGGGTCCACTAAAATTTCAGACATCACCGCCATACAATTCATCCATGTAATCAAAAACCACGTGTACCCCTAAAGCTATTGAGGTTTTTTTTTTTAGAAAAAATGTGAACAGCCATTTCACAAAAATATTCGAATAACCAATAAACATATAAAAAGGAGCTGAACATTACAAGTAATCAAGAAAAGGCAATTGAATACTTAATAAAATACTACTACGAACCCATCAAAATGGCTAAGATAGAGAAGACTGATAATATCATGTATTGATGGAAACATAGAGCAAAAGGAAATCTGATATGTTGCTGGAGGAAAGTTTGCAAAACTGGTTAGCGTTTTGTGATAAAATTAAACATAAGTTTATCCAATGACCCAGAAATCTCACTTCTAAGTAAATATTTAAATCAATGTATTCCTATATGCACAAAAGATTTGAACAAGAGTGTTCATCACAACTTTATTCATAACAGCAGAAAACTGGAAGCATTTCAAAGATCTAGGAGAATGGATAAAGTATGGTATATTCATCAAATGGAATATTGCCTAGCAATAAACAGAACAAAAAACTGACATTATTTTTTAAAAATTACATTGAGCAGCTGGAGTGCAGTGGCACGATCTCGGCTCACTGCAACCTCTGCCTCCTGGGTTCAAGCGATTTTCCTGCCTCAGCCTCCCGAGTAGCTGGGACTACAGGCATGCACCATCACACCCAGCTAATTTTGGTATTTTTAGTAGAGATGGGATTTCACCCTGCTGGCCGGGCTGCTCTTGAACTCCTGGCCTCAGGTGATCTGCCTGCCTCGGCCTCCCAAAGTGCTGGGATTGAAGGCGTGAGCCACCGCGCTCGGCGTATAATAACTTCATAACTATAGTTAAGTATTTTAGAGCTCTCTTTGAAGGAAACACATTTTGATTGATTAAATATCTGAAACTTCAGAGAGCCTAAATTTTTCTTCCTTAACCATGTGACATTAGTGTGAGTGGAAACCAAGAGTATAAACCTAAGCCCTCTGTACTACAGAAATAAGTTAACCTGTTACTGCCACATCACACATTCAGATTTAAATATGAAAAACACCACACAGAAAACAGAAACATTTTTTTAAAAAATTTAAGATCACAAATAGTTCATTGTTGTCACAACACATTTCAGAATAAAAAAAAAACAAACAAACATTTTGGCTTTCTAAGAAAAAGACTTTAAAAAAAAATCAATTCCCTCATCACTGAAAAGACTTGGACATTTTTAAACTTCCAGTCTCCTAAGGCACAGTATTTAATCGGGATGCCAATATTACCACCCTGCTGTATAGGAATAAGAGGCGAGGTATTAGCACTAAGAAAAACAGCAAAATTTCTGGACAAAATCATCTGTCATTAGAAAAAAGGGGGAGAAAAAGACAGACTAAGTGGTGTGCATTTTAGTTAAGAAGGCCCAGTGTTATGCAGTACTTTCTGTTTAAAAAAAAAAAAAAAGAAAACGAAGTATTTTAACTCAAGTAGGTTTAATTCACTACAGAAGAGCTATGAGAAAAGAGATGGGGGTTGGTAAAATACAGTATACTTTCTTTAAAAAGGACTTGGGAGGAAAAATATCAACTTAGAAGATCACATGAAAGGGCAAACATCACATGGAACCCAGTTAGTGTCCTATTTTATTACAAGTCTTCAGACAGATCCAGAAAATAGAGTAAGACACTAGGTAAACATAACACCTAGACACATCTGTAAGGCATTTGTTTCCTATCACATGGTCCATTCTAGCTTAACACCCACAACTGAGATGTAGTGAAATACTAAAATTGGATGCTCAGGTTATATTTTTATACAACCCAAAAGTTTCTTAAATATAAAATTAAAAATTCCTCACTTAAAAAAATTTCTCATCACTGGTCATCAGATAAATTTTTTTAAGTGAGGAATTTTTAATATTACATTTAAATAACTTTTTGGTTGGATAAAAATATAATCTGAGCATCCCATTTTAGTATTTCACTACATCTCAGTTGGTGGGTGTTAAGCTAGAATGGGC
>NC_045449.1:28672361-28711570 GCF_002776525.5 Piliocolobus tephrosceles
TTTTCTGGATCTGTCTGAAGACTAGTAATAAACTAGGACGAGTTAATGGGTGCAGTAAACCAACATGGCACATATATACATATGTAACAAACCTGCACGTTGTGCACATGTACCCTAGAACTTAAAATATAAAAATAAATAAATAAAAATAAATTTCATTAAGCACAAAACTTCAGACACAAAAGAGTACATGCTATATAATTCCATTTATGTGAATTTCAAGAACAATCAGTGATGACAGAAGTCAAAGTAGTGGTCACCTCTGGAAGGTGGAACATGGACTAATAAATATTTATTATGTGCCTCACAGCATCAAGCATCACTTATTAACCCAGTAAAATAGACTAAATGCCAAATAGCACTGTATGGTCATAGGTAAGTTCTAGTTCTCCCATTTAACAGAAGACTATTCAACCGTTAAGAAATTCAGTTATATAGATGTATAAAATGACTTTTGGTATAGCATTAACTAACAAATGGAGACCAACATTTATCCAGTAAAATTCCTAATATGCTCACATGGAAAGAAAAAAAGAACAACAGAAATTTTACTGTAGTTCTGTGTCAATATTAAGTGCACATGTTGTTTTATAATATTTTTATGATTTTTGAGATACACTTTTCAAGAGTTCTAAGTCATCGTATATTATTTTTTAAAATATAAATGTGTTTCTACAAAATGCTGCTCCAACAGAAAAGCTTCTGCTTCTTTGCTTATTCTTAGTACCAGCATGTGCTGAATACAGGGTTGTTCCTTTTGGCATTTTCCACTTGGTCATTGGAAGGCGCAGTTCCAGGCAACCCCCCTGGGAGTTCCCCAGAAGGAAAGGGCAGCAGAAGCTAGAAATGTAAACAACTAAAATGGTGATGCAACAACTGGTAAGATGCCAAGTCCCCCCTGGAGAGGAAGATGGTGCACCCCAATTTGTCTGGGACAACCCTGGTTTATTCCTGCCTGGTTTGCAAGATGAAGTATATAATAGCTCTCATACAGAGGAGACCCCCTATGGCTTCTTAGACCCTCATAGCATAAGTAAGTATTCATTTTTGATGGTGTGCTTGTTCAGAGAATGTCCAGAAAGGGGACTGGATTTTCTAGAGTAGAAACAGTAAAGCTTGCCCTGGGAGGTGACCAACCATTTATTTCAGATTTGGTCCCCTTTGACATCTGTGTAGTTTGGGAAGTCTTCATAAATGAGGCATGATTTATACCAGGTCTCAAATGATTCCTGTTTGGGAAGGAATTACAGGTTGATGGAATATTATAAGCAATGCATATAGTGATGGGATATTATAAGTGCAGGTGGTATGAAGGAAGAAGTAAGGAAATGGTCTTATAATGTTTTCATGGTGAATGCATGGGCTTTTCTCTCCCGGCATCCCAGTGGAAGTCTCCTCTTCTTCTGCAGGCTTGCCTTTCTGGAGAGACTCAGCTCTGGAGGCTGAACATATTGATTAGTGCTGGCTCCCTCCCCTTTTCAGTAGCCACTCCAGCGGTCAGACATGTTTCCTATAAAATGAAAAGTCTGCACCATTGTGGTGCTCCTCAGAACCTTAACAAGTGAGATGAGATGAAGAGGGAAAAATAAAGGCACAAGGTGCCCCAGCTCTGCTTCACCGAGCAGTTTTAGTTCTAATCTGTTACGTCATAACTTACCAATAAGTTACTCCTTGAGAATAGACTTTAAAAGGCAAACGAATCTCTGAAAACCACAACATTGCATACATTTGCCAACACTATTATGTTACTCTTTAAGATTGTGGGCACTAAGATTGCCCAGTAGTATCACGGGCAGAAGGCAGGATGCTTGGGTTCTAAGATTCTACAGCAACATAAAGATTCTAAAATAATAGGATTCTATAGATCTCGGAGACTTCTGTTATATAAAGATTATTGGATTGGGAAACAGCTGGCTGAACTTCTACTCTAGACATAACTGCATTACTAATATAGGACCTTCATAAGTTCTCACTGTGACTAGTGAACCAGGGTAGATTTTCAGGTCTTCATAGAATATCATCCATTCAGAGCCATCAGCAATAATCCCAGAAGGTCTCTATTTCTTTCCCCAGTACAGAGTCACCCTGATTTTTGGCAGCAGATTCTTCTGGAAAAGGCATGGAAGAAGATTTATAATATTAGATCTATGAATTGCCAGATTAAGCAAAAATATTGCAAGAGGCATATCTATGCTAAAAAAAAAAAAAAAAAAAAAGTCACTCTCTGTTTATTTGAAAGTTACATTTAACCAAGTGCCCTGTATTTCATCTGGCAATCCAGCATTGCAGGGCCCTTCCTCAAAAAGACCTGGCCTGCCCATCCATCAAGAGACTTCAGGTCTATAAACTGGCTTAGATCTGATACCTGGGTAAGAGATATGAGCATCTTCTACAGGGATTTATACTAGCTTTCTGCCCACTAGAATTTTCTTTTTTTTTTTTTTTTCATTTTTTTTTTTTATTATACTTTAAGTTCTAGGGTACATGTGCATAATGTGCAGGTTTGTTACATATGTAGAATTTTCTACCTAAAGTCAAGAAGCACCTTAGTAAGCATCTCATCTATTTCATTTCTAGGGATTCCATAGTCATAGCCACAAATCCCTGCCAATCAAAGCACTCAGATTACAACTCTACCCCTGTGGCTTCTTGGGGTAATTGTGCCCACTCTGTCTCTGCTGTTTAACAAGCATCATCACCTGGCTTTTGTTGCTCCTGGAACCCATTTCTCCCACTGAGATCAGCAACCCCAGTCTCATAGCAGCAGTAGTTCTCCAAGAGTGGTCTCCAGACAAGCATCATCAGAATCACCTGAGAACTTGTTAGAAATACACAATTTTGGTACTGTGCTAAGAACTCTCCATGTATTATCTTATTGACTCTCCCAACATCGCAATGAGATTGTGATTACCAAACAGTTTCCTCATGGAGGCTCAGAGAGGGAAGCAATTTGCTGTGAATCACATAACCAGTAAATGATGGATATAAAACTTGAACTCATGCCTAACTAACCCCAGATTCCAGGCTCCTAAACACATTCTCCTACGTCATATTAAGTCCTGAATCACAGGAAAGGACAAACAGGAGATTTTACAGCTGGGAAGATTTGAATGTCCCCTCACTCACCCAGTTTATAGGAAAGTTTGGGGCATATGTGTGTGAGCAAATTTTAAGAGTGTTAGACTGAGAAAAATAACATATAGGGTTCAATCGCCCAAATTCAGAATTTAATGTAACTGGCACAAGTACCTGGAAGGGATGTTAATGGTCAGCTAGACTGGCTAATTGAAGTCTAGACTTAAAAAGAAGTCTAAGAGAAGGAGGCAGAGCAAGATGGCTGAATAGAAGCCTCCATTGATCATCCTCCCTGCAGGAACACCAAATTGGACACCTATCTACACACAAAAAGCACCTTCATAAGAACCAAAATTAGTAAGTTATCACAGTACCTGGCTTTAACTTCATATCACTGAAAGAGGCACTGAAGAGAGTCGGAAAGACAATCTCAAATTGCCAACACCAACCCTCACCTATCTCTTGGCAGTGGCTGCATGGAGTGGAAAGAAAATGTGTGTGTTTGGGGGACGGAAAGTGTAGTGATTGGGGGACTTGCACTGGAACTCAGTGCTGCCAACACCAGGTAGAACTCAGCCAGCACCCCTGCCCTGGCCAGAGAAGAATTATCTGTGCCAGTAGTTGGAACATTAATTCTGGCAAGCCTTGCCACCATGGGCTACATTGCTCTGGCTAAATTGTTCTAAATAAACTTGGAAGGCAGTCTAGGCCACAAGGATTGCACTTTCTAGGCAAGTTCCAGTGCTGTGAACTGGTGGGCGGCATGCAACCTAGTGAGACACCAGCTGGGGCAGCCAAGGGAGTGCTTATGTTACCCCTCCCCAACCCCATGTGGCACAGCTTGCAGCTCTGAAAGAGACCCCTTCTTTTCACTTATAAAGAGAGTGATTAAAAAAAAAAGTTGTCTTACAAGTTGGATGCTAAATAGCTCAGCCGCAGTAGGAAGCCACAGTAAGGCATCAGGAAGGGTTGTGAGGCCCCCATTCCAGGGCCTAGCTCCAGGACAGTTCCAGATATACCCTGGAGCAGAAGGGAGTCCACTACCTCGAAGGGAAAGACCCAGTCCTGGCAGGGTTCATCACCTGTTGACTAAAGAGCCCTGGGGCACTGAATAACCAGCAGCCATAATTAGGTAGTACATGCTATAGGCCTTGGGTGAGACTATGAGACATACTGGCTTCAGGTGATACTCAGTACATTCCCAGATATGACAGCTACAAGGAGAGGCCCCCTTGCTTGAGAAAAACAGAAGAGTAAAGAGGACTTTGTCTTGAATTTAGCAGCTCAACTACAGTAGAGAAGAGCACCAAGTGGGTTTTGAGTCCCCAGTTCCAGGCCTTGGCTCTTGTACGGTGTCTCTGGACCTACCTTGGGCCAGAGGGGAGCCCATTGCCCTAAAAAGTGAGTCCCAGGCCTAGCAGCATTCACCACAAGTTGACCAAAGAGCCCTTAAGACCTCACATGAACATTGGAGGTACCCTGGCAGTACTGCTTATGGGCCTGTGGTGTTGGTGGTGAACATGAGGAGAGACTCCTCTACATGGGGAAAGGGAAGGAAAGGGTGGAAAGAACTTCATTTTGTGGCTTAGGTGCCAGCTCAGCCACAGTGGAACAGAGCAACAGGTATATTTCTAAGGTTTCTGACTCTAGACCCTGGCTCCTGGACAGCATCTCTGGACCTGTCTAAGGCCTGGAAGAATTTACTGCCCTTAAGGGAAGGACATAAACCTGGTTGGCTTCACCACATGCTAATTGTAGAGCCCTAGGGCCTTGAGTGAACATAGCCAGTAGTCAGCTAGTGGTTCCAGCTGGCCCTGGGAAAGACCAAGTACTATATGGGTTTTAGGTCCAATCCAGTTCAGTCCCAGTAGTGGTGGCCACGGGGGTAGTTGTGCAACCTCTCTTCCAGTTCCAGGCATCTCAACACAGAGAGAAATACTCTGTTTGTTTGGGACAAAATAAGAAAAAAGAACAAGAGTTTCTGCCTGGTAGTCCAGAGAATTCTTCTGGATTTTACCCAAGACCACCAAAGTAGTACACAGAAAAACACAGAATAACATTGTAATTGGTGTGTAAACTATGCATAAGTTAAGTAGAAAGACAAAAAGATGAACTGATCCAAATATCTGCAACAACTTTTGAAGACACAGATAGTACAATAAAATATAAACAGAAACAACAGAAAGTTAAAAAGTGAGGAGATGAAGTTAAAATGTATAAATTTGATCAGTTTTCTCTTTGTTTATGTAATCAGCATTAAATTGTAATCAATTTTTTAAAAATGGGTTATAAGACATCTGCAACTCTCATGGCAATCTCAAATCTAAAAACACACACAACAGATAAACAAAAAATAAAAAGCAAGAAATTAAATGATACCACTAGAGAAAATAATCTTCACCAAAAGGAAGATAGGAAGGAAGGAAAGAAGGAAGAGAAGACCAGAAAACAAATAACAAAACGGCAGGAGTAAGTCCTTACTTATTAATAATAACATCAAAGGTAAATAGACTAAACTCTCTAATCAAAAGACATAAAATGTGGCTAAAAGGATGAAAGAGCAAGACCTGATGATCTATTGCCCACAAGAAACACTTTTCACCTATAAAGGCACACAAAGACTGAAAACAAAAGGGATGCAAAAAGATACTTCAAGCAAATGGAAACCAAAAAAGAGCAGGCATGGCTATACTAATATCAGACAAAATAAATTTCAAGACAAAAACCATAAAAGAAGAGACAGAAGGAGTTATTATATAGTGATAAAGGGGTCAATTTAGCAAGAGGATATAACAATTAAAAATATATTTTTAATTGTGCTCCAACACTGGAGCACCCAGATATATAAAGCAATATATAAAGCAAATATCTTTAGAGCTAAAGAGAGAGATAGACTCCAACAAGATAACAGCTGGATAATTTAACACCCCACTTTCAGACACTGAAACAGATCATCCAGACAGAAAATCAACAAAGAAACATCAGACTTAATCTGCACTATAGACCAAATGGATCTAATAGATATTTACAAAGCATTTAATCCAACTGCTGCAAAATACACATTTTTCTCCTCAGCACATAGATCATTCTCAAGAATATGTCAGATGTTAAGCCACAAAACAAGTCTTAAAACATTCAAAAAATTGAAATAATATCAAGTATCTTCTCTGAACACAATGGAATAAAACTAGCAGTTAATAACAAGAGGAATTTTGGAAACTCTACAAACACATGGAATGTAAACAATATGCTCCTGAATGACTAGTTGGTCAATGAAGAGATTAAAAGGGAAACTGAAAAATTTCTTGAAACAAATGATGATGGAAACACAATATACCAAAACCTATGGGTTACAGCAAAAGCAGTGCAAAGAGATTAATTTGTAGCTCTAAGTGCCTACATCAAAAAAGAAGCAAACCTTCAAATAAACAACCTGACAATAAATGCCTGAAGCAATGGATATCCCATTTACTCTGATGTAGTTATTAGACATTGCATGCCTGCATCAAAATATCTCATGTAACCCATAAAAATACACACCTACAATGTACTCACAAAAATTAAAAATTAAAAAATAAGAAGCCTGCAGTTAATGAAGTTGAAATGCCAGAAATTCTCTGGACTGCTAGGAAAGAATCCAGAGACTCAGGGAAGTGGATCTGTTGGAATGGATCTAGTCTATCTATGTGCAAGCTGCTGGGAGGCCCAGGGGGATATTCCCTTCAATCAAGGTATTAAGAAATGTTTCGATATGGTTGTGGGAGGAGGGCAGGATGCTTAAGAGCTCTGTAGGGGCTATTCTTTATAAATCAGTGATGACAGTAGGGCGTGCTACAATCCCATAGTTCTCAAACTTTTGTGTATTTCAGGATCACCTGGCAGGCTTGTTAAAGTAGTCTGCCATGTTACTACTGGTGGTAATTAAAGTAATCATGATGTCGACAGATCCTATTCCTGTGCCCCTTTCCATGGTGCACCTAAAATATATGAGCAACCCAATCCCAGAATCCCATTTGGAAGTTCTATTTTATGGGGCCAATTCAATGTCAGTAAGTGTCCCAGCAAGAAATAGGTAACATTTAAAATGGAAGACTTGGAGAAAGGTTTAGTAAAGAAGCTATTTACAAAGACGTAAGTGAGTGAAGAGAGACCACAGGGGTGTTTAGTATCCTTAGGCTATTAAGAACATGGTTAGACTACAAAAATTTCTCCCTTTCTGTAGGATGTCTGTTCACTCTAATGATAGTTTCTTTTGCTGTGCAGAAGCTCTTTAGTTTAATTACATCCCATTTGTCAATTTTTGCTTTCGTTGCAATTGCTTTTGACATTTTCATCATGAAATCTTTTCCTGTGCCTATGTTTTGAATGGTATTGCCTGATTTTCTTCTAGGGTTTTTATAGTTTGGGGTTTTACATTTAAGTCTTCAATCCATCTTAATTTCATTTTTGTATGAGGTCTAAGGAAGGGGTCCAGTTTCAATGTTCTGCCTGTGGCTAGCCAGTTTTCCCAGCACCACTTATTAAATAGGGAATCCTTTCCCCATTGCTTATTTTTGTCAGGTTTGTCAAAGATCAGATGGTTGTGGATGTGTGGTCTTATATCTGAGATCTCTATTCTGTTCCATTGGTTTATGTGTCTGTTTTTGTACCAGTACCATGCTGTTTTGGTTACTATAGCCTTGTAGTATAGTTCAAAGCTGGGTAGCGTGATACCTCCAGCTGTGTTCTTTTTCTTTAAGATTGTCTTGGCTATTCCGCTGTGGCCTGTTGAGGGTGAGAGAAGGGAGAGCATCAGGATAAATAGCTAATGTAGGTGGAGCTTATTACTTGGGTGATGGGTTGATAGGTGCAGCAAACCACCATGGCACATGTTTACCTATGTAACAGACCTGTACATCCTGCACATGTATCCAGGAACTTAAAATAAAATAAAATATTTTTAAAAAGAACATGATTATACTCCTACAACTAAAAAGAAAGAACAGGGGGTAGCTCAGCAAACCTGGATAGGAGAGTCACAGAGAAACCACCTTGAAAGAAGTTAAAACCATTAGTTAAGGGATATATCCAGGTTGAGGAACACAGGGAGACAACATAGGAAGAAGAATCTCGACTTAACTCTTCTCCCTGCTCTAATGTCCTCAGAAGCTCCCTTGTGCCTAAACCCAATCAGAAGCTAGAAGACCAGCAACCTCACTGATGTGACCCACCAAGACTGGTTTCCTAAGGCAGAGAATAGAATGGAAAAGAATGGAATGTGTGACTGAAGGGACAAACTTGTAATATCCTTTTCTCATCTCTTGACACATTTTTGTGTCAAAGTTAGGTAGGATTCAAAATGAACTGAGTGATGTACAATCTTCTGATATGCTCTAGAAGTGATTGCACAAGATTGAAATGATTGCTTCCTTCAATGCTTGGAGGAATTAGCTGTTCATGCCTTTGAGCCCAGAGAATGTTTTGTGGGAAGACTTTCAATTCCTGATTCCTTTTCTTTAATAGCTTTAGAATGACTCTCTATTTTTTATTTGTTTGTGCACCTTGGTGAGTTAGATTTTTGAGAAATTCATCCATTTCCTCTAAATTAAATTCCGGGCATAAGGTTCTTGTTATTTTCTTTTTGGTGTCTGCAGGCTCTGCAACTGGTTATATGTACCTTTTCCTTTTTTCTTTTTCTTTTCTTTTTTTTTTTTTTTTTTCTGGTACAGAGTCTCACTGTCACCCAGACTGGGTTGCAGTGGTACAATCTTGGCTCACTGCAACCTCTGCCTCCCAGGTTCAAGCAATTCTCTTGCCTCAGCCACCCAAGTAGCTGGGATTACAGGCACGTGCCACCATGCCTGGGTAATTTTTCTTTTTTTTTTTTTTTTTTTTTTTTTTTAGTAGAAACGGGGTTTTACCATGTTGTCCAGACTGATCTAGAACTCTTGACCTAAAGAGATCCCCCTGGCCTCGGCCCCATTTTTTCTTTTTTTTCATGGTCAGTTCAGGAGAGTTTTAGCTTCATTATAGGCTACAGAACCAACTTTCTGCTTCATCTATCCTTTCTAATATTTACTGTTTCCTATTTCTCTAATCCTAGCTGTTTATTTCTTCCCTTTACTTTCCCTGGGCTTATTTTGCTAGAGTGGAATGTAGAGGGATGAGTATTCCAGGAAGGCACAAAAATTGTGCCAAGTCTTGGAGCTAGGGATGAGTGGGGAAGGGACATGTTCAACCATTCTAAACCATTCCCTCCCCAACTCCCAGCTCCCAGGTATGTGCCCCTCGCAGGAAGAGCCCAGGAATAGGCCAAACACCTCACTTCTTTGCTCTGAGGGCTACCCCAACCATCCCATCAACAGCTCCAGAAACCCAATGGTCCTTCCTGGAAACAGGGGGCTTGCATCAGTCAGAGGTGTTTGAACCATGTCCCTCTGGGCCTGAGGGGCAGAAGGGGTCATATTATGGAATGTAAGGAGGCCCTGTCATCAGAACCTGACTTAATCTGTTTCAGATATTAGACTTCCACATAAAAGTTGACTGGAAAAAGACTTCTGCAGCTAAAAGAAAGTTTGAAACTACCTTAGTGGTAAAATATAAGCAGACTAGCTTTCTCTTCTAGCTTTCCTACTCATTTCCCAGAAGACTTTGGTCAAGTTATTTAATCTCTCTGCATCCATTTCCTCATCTATGAAATGGGCATGATCATAATGGTACATACCTCCTCAAACTCAATACATAACATGAACAGAGTCCTTAGCACAGCGCTCTTTTCTCTGTGTTAATTTTCATTGTTTTTCTTTTTTCTGCTAGAGAAAGTAAGCAGAAAACAGCTCCTTGGATGGCTTCCCATGGTGAGTGGCTGGGGCACATCTGTGTCCCTTTTTCCTCTCTGGTTCCTTGTGGCCTGGACAGCCAGAAGGAAGCCATGCCATGCTGCTTCTGCCCTCAGCTTCCCTCTTGCATTTCCTAGAAAAGTCTTTGGTGCCCAGTTCCAGCTCAGCAGATTCAGGATCCCCCTTCATCATGACTTGGTCAACACCCTACTCAGGCCAAGGTCCTCTGACAGCTCCAAGCCTCCCAACTCCCTATAAAAGGCAGGCAGAACAGCCAGAGGAGCAGAGAGGCAAAGAAACATTGTGAAATATCCAACTCTTACCCTTCAACATGAAAGTCTCTGCAGCGCTTCTGTGCCTGCTGCTTATAACAGCAGCTTTCAATCCCCAGGGACTTGCTCAGCCAGGTAAGTCACTGTCACCTCCTTTCTCCCTCTCTTTCCCTCTGTTTCTCTCTTCAAGGAAGACCTAAGCCCAAGTGCTCCCATTTTTTTTTTTTTTTTGTTTTTTTTGTTTTTTTTGTTTAGATCGAGTCTCATTCTGTTGCCCAGGCTGGAGTGCAGGGGTGAGATCTTGGCTTACTGCAACTTTTGCTTCCCAGGTTCAGGCGATTCTCTTGCCTCAGCCTTCTGAGTAGCTGGGATTACAGGCACCCGCTACCATGTGCAGCTAATTTTTGTATTTTTAGTAGAGAAGGGGTTTCATTATGTGGGCCAGGCTGGTCTCAAACTCTTGACCTCAAGTGATCCTCCCGTCTCGGCCTCCCAAAGTGCTGGGATTACAGGCGTGAGCAGCCATGCCCAGCCAAGTGCCCCACTCTAAGCCCACCAGAATAATAAGGCTCCTCAGAGGTTCACTGTAACATCTAATTTTAAAGACAGAAAGCTGAAGCCCATGTTGGAGACAGAAGGGACCCTACCCACCCACCTCCAGGTTATCCCAGAGCAAGAATGAAACCTAAGCTTCTGACTCCAAATTTAGGGCCTTTTCTTTGACCTCATCTGATCGTCCCAAACTCTGCACATCTGGGACCACACCCAGGACCTTTCCCACTGGCCTTGCCCATGGCCTCCCCTAGATGGCAGTGACATGTCCTCACCATGCAGCTGAGCCTTTGAGATCCTGAGGCCCATGTCACAGGTCCCACCTCACCTCGGGGTCTAGGGCAGGAGCGCTGGGCTTGGAGGTAGGTAAGATCTACTTCTTCCTCTTTGCTTTACATCCCATACGGATGCTCCCTGCTGTATTCAAGCTGAGAAAAGCCTAACATATTCTCAAAGGTTTTTTCTTTGTAACTATTTCTAGATTCACTCAACGTCCCATCCACTTGCTGCTTCACATTTAGCAGTAAGAAGATCTCCTTGCAGAGGCTGAAGAGCTATCGGATCACCACCAGCCGGTGTCCCCAGAAGGCTGTCATGTGTGTAGAAAAGTCCCTGCTCACCTGGCTCCTCCCCAACCCCACATTCCCCAGTCCAAAGTTCTGCCCCAGGAGACAGACATCAGACTGACCTGGGGTCTTACTCAGGATGAGATCTAACCAGACTATGTGATGCAAATCCTCCTATTTTGGCTGCACAACAGGCCCAAAGAGGGCCTATAATTTCCCATGCCCTGCTTACTGGATGGGCACCAGCCCACACCCTTTAGCAGATGCCAGGATCAGTTTCCCAGGGGAAGCAAGAGCACTGGTTGCCTCCAGAGACCCCTTCTGTCCACACACCTCCTACTTCCTGTCCCGTAGGGGTGCCTCTTCACCTGTAGCAGGTGGGCCAGGCAGGTGTAGAGCCCAGTGTGTCATCTTCTAGGTAAACCCTCAAAGGGTTCCATCTAACTGCGCCAGCTTTCCTTCCTCCACAGCTTCAGAACCAAACTGGGCAAGGAGATGTGTGCTGACCCAAAGGAGAAGTGGGTCCAGAATTGTATGAAACACCTGGGCCAGAAAGCTCACACGCTGAAGACTTGAACTCTGCTACCGCCACCGAAATCAAGCTGGAGTATATGAAATGACTTTTCCATTCTCCTCCAGCATCCTCTTCTATACTTTGGAATATTTCTACCACAATTTTCAAATCAGATGCATTCTGTTTTGTGATTCCAAATGTACTATGTGTTAAGTAATATTGGCTATTATATGACTTGTTGCTGGTTTGGAGTTTATTTGAGTATTGGTGATCTTTTTTAAAGCAAGGCGTTGAGCAAGTTGGTTGCTATCTGTAAGTCCCCTTCCCTTCCACTGTGAGCTGCTGGCAGTGGGTTTCTCTTCGGCTCCCAGGGGTTGACAGCGTGCCTGTGGGAGTCATGGACATGAAGGGATGCTGCAATGTAGGGAGGCGATGCATCCTCCCAACGTAGGGAGGTGAATGTGAGGCGTTGCTAAATATGTTATTGTGGAAAGATGAATGCAATGGTAGGACTGCTGACATTTTACAGAAAATACACTTTATTTAAAATCTCTTACACAGTGGTGTTTTCTTCAGGAGTGACTTCCAACCAGTAGGAGCTCTAGGAGGTGTGGGTGGATGGCAGAGCATGCGAGTGGATGGTGGATGTACAGAGGCCCTGGCCGTGAGGCTAGCCTGGCTCATCTGAGTTTCAGGGAGGGCCTGCCTCACCAGCCCAGGCTGTCCTGGAACAATGGCTCCAGTCCTCAGCATGGGCGCTCCTGGCTCGCAACTCATCAGTTTCATATTCAGTTCATTTCTTTCTTTAAAATCATACTCCTGCCAAAAGTAAACCCCTCCCTCCCCCTCTAGTCTCCCACCCCAATCTACGCCTCCCCATGCAAAGCAGCAAGTGATTCAGACTTCATGTGCACCTGACACCCAGAGAGAAACCAGGTGACCAAGTCCTAGTGAGCCTCAGCCTTGGTAGGGAAGAAGGAGGGCACTTGGGCCGAATAGACCTTAGAGGATGGGAAAGTGTGGTCACAGCAAAGATTCTTTTAGGGGAGGTCCAAGAGGGCAATGTGGGGAGAGGGCCTGGGAGGAATATCCCCAAACGGTCAGATTTGGGTTTCCAGAGTGTAAAAGTTGGAGACATGTAGAAAGGAAAGTTGAGGGCAGGTTCTAGAGGAATTAGAATATCAGGGTGGGGAATTTAGACTCAGTTCTGAAGGCAGGAGGAAGGTGTGAAGGTTTTTGAGTCATCCAGAGGGAAGAATGGATGCCAGGAAGAGTAGCTTCCTGTGGATAAGGCTGTGGATAAGATGGAGTTGAGAAGGGAGGGCTGAAAACAGCCTACTGCAATAGTCCAAGCAAGAGAAAATTGGGCTGAAGGGCAGTCATGGGGGTGGAAGACAGGAGGCAGATAAAGAAGATGGCCAGATGTGTGATGGGGGCATTCATAAGGGCTGAGGAAGGGCAGTCATGGGAGTGGAGGGGAGGAAACAGATTAAGAAGACTGGGCCAGATGTGTGACGTATTAAATGGGGAATGAGGGAAACACAGCAGGAGACCTTTGTCCTCTAAAAGTGACCTTTAAAGGTAAAGGTGTGCCAACCCCAAGACCTAGAAATACTTCCTTCCTTGGCTATTCTTCCTTTAATCACACGTTGTACAAATTGGAGCTTGTGAATGTCCCTTTTAAGGCATCGGGCCTCCTCTTCCTGTATGTCCACCGAGGGTTGTCCTGCTCTTCCCAAGACAGCTTCACTCCTCCAGATAAGCTGGGTGGGCATTTCAATCAGACCTGGAGCCCACCCATGCCTGGACACCCACCGAGATCTTCCTCAAGGAGAGATGGGCACTGCTGACAACAGCAGGGCCTGCCCCCCAGATCCGGTACCACGCTGCATCAGGCAGTACACTTGGCAATTTGGGACACCTGGAGGAGTTGTCCTGGGAGGCAACGGCCCTGGGCTCTAACACCAGATCTGCCTCTGAATTGCTGCGTCTCTTTTTAGCCCTCAGTCACCTCATCTGCAAAATAGGTTTAGCAACATTTTACAGGCAGACAACCTCACATGATCCCCTCCAGCTAGGGCAGCTGTGATTTGGTGATAACATCACCCCCTGAGGCCGCTGGGCAGAGAAATGTTTCTTTGTCTATCTGGGACCTTACCTGTTGTGTTGGACTCGTGTGTTGGTGCATGTGTGTATGTGTGCACCTGTGTGTGTGTGTGTGTATTTTTCTCTTCTTATGGAGAAGGGTCTTGCACCCAAATGTGGACCCAGCTGTGAACCCCAACTTTCTGTTCCACTGTACCCCTCTTGGCAGCCAAATCTAGAGGCAGAGAATCTGCACCACCACCCCGAGTCAAAGCTTACCCCCCAGGACAAAGGCAGTCACTGAGAGGTACTGAGTCACTTATTAGCTCAGTTCCCCTGGCACCGGGTGCAACATGTCTCCCTCCTCCTGCCCTATCCTTCAGCCCCTGGCTTCCACCTCTCAATGCCAATCAAGTTTTCACTCTGAAATCCAAGAGACACAGAGGGCTGGGGGTTGATAATTCTATAATTTAAATGTATAAAGTGCAACAACATAGCTTATCAAGACCAAGCAGATCCTCTGTGACCCAGCGAAAGCGGGGCACAAGGAATGGTATAGGACTGGGGGTTTCCGGGACAGGTGAAGCTACGTGGTTTCCAGAGCCCAGAATGGAAAGAAATCTGCTCATTTTCTTTTTGGCAGGCAGTGACTCAGCTTTTTAATGTGATTCTGAACCCATCTAGCCTGGTTCAAGGCGCAGACCTCATTGCCTCTCTTCAGCTTGAATCTGTGAACAGAGAATAAGAGAGAAGGCTGAACCACCCAAGCCACCACTGGGTGAGCACCACACAAGCCCCGCCTCCTCCAGCTGCCAGGTCCCCTAAGCTGTTCTTGCTGGGCCTTGGGCTCCCCTCTGTAAATGAAGTTGCTGTACAGGATGTGTGGTTTGCATGGTGGGGAACAGCCAAAGCACCAGGAGCTTATAAATTGAGCTTCCTGGACCCCTCTCCTGGTTTCAATTTGGTGTATCAGGGTGGGGCTGAAGAGCCTGAAAACATTCTGACGATTAGGTGGGATGAGAAATTCCCATCCTAGAATAGCTGTCTGCTCCAACTTTAATGTTTCTGTGTCCATCTGGGGCCTTACTTGTTGCGCTGGAGTCGTGTGTTGGCGCATGCGTGTGTGTGTGCGTGTGTGTGTGTGTGTGTGCCTGTGTGTGTGTGTATTTTTCTCTTCTGCTCTGTCTACTTCCTAAACTGGACTATTGTCCAATCTATAGACCAACTCTGTCTCTTACTATCTGGTTGATCTTAGACAAATATCTCCACCTTCCTGAACCTCACTTTTCATGATAACAAAAATATGTACCCCAAGAGGATCGACAGAGAGAATATACACAAAAAAGCCTTAAAATACTGACTGGTACGTGAAAGCTATCCCAGTTAAGTTTGTAAAGACCCTGTGATGCAGCCATGTTTATGCCCCTTCACAGATAAGGAATACAGAAGGATACGCAGATAATTAGGTACAAAGGAGTTACCCGTCCACGGTCATCCAAGGCTATGGGTTCCAAATCTAGAGGCAGGAACTAATCCTGGTTCCCTTGCTCTTTCCAGTGCACAATAACCCCTTGTACTTTTGTTAAACAATTCCTTCCTCTTAGCTCATAATGCTGGGATGTAATACTTGGCACCTTGGAGTTTCAGGAAACACAAGTCACTGCAGGAGCACAGATGCGTCCTTCCTCACACCTGCTGGGAAGCTCCGTGCTCCCTCTAGTGCCCAAGCGCGGTTTGCACCCAGATGCTGGCAACGCTGGGTTTAGAAACCTTATTCCGGTAAAATACTGTCATCTAGTGTCTACTCTTCTAATTCCAGGCTGGTGGGGTTCTGTTCTCTAGGGAGAGATTGAGCAGGTGATCACTTACATTAAGCCCTCCTTGGAGCAGCTGGAGCTGGTATTTCTGTAACACTGGATTGCCCTCAGGGAAATCTCTTTCTCCACAAATGAGAAGCAACATCTGGAGACGGGTACCTGCACTGGAAGAGGAACACAAACGATGGTTTGCATCCATTTCTCAAACTCTCACCTGTAGCACAATTTTTAAAAAACAAGCAAAAAAACACCTCCCAGGACAAGCACTGGTTTGGGGACCACATACGGAGGGTGCCGGCATGGCTCTGTCTCATCAGCCACCTCGCTCTGGGGCTAGGTAAAGAGTCAGAAGATTGGGGTTCAGATCTGAGCTCCCCGTACCCCAGCTGAGTGGCCTTGAGGAAGATGTGCCTTCACCCCGGCCCTAGACTTCCCATCTGTAAAATAAGACTTTTTGGAGCCTGGTTTCTAAAGGCTCATCCAGTTTTGGTATTTCACCGCATATGCATGGCTCTACCCCAATACTCATGTCCAAGGGCCCTGGGCCCCACACCCCAGGGACCTGGTCAGTCCGATGCAGGACACGGTGGGCCACAGGTCACAGACCTGATCTGGGGAAGATTAGGAATTGTTTAAGGACTCCAGGCTGATAAGATGACAAGGGAAGAGCTCCCAGGAACTAGCTAGCTGCCCTACTCAATCTCTTGAATCCCCTCCTGCCCTGGTCCTCGGCTCTTTCCCAGTCCCCAACCCCCACTCTGTTCATTTGCGCATTCTCCTCCCACACCACACTCCGCAAGAGACCTGCATTCCAACCCCAGCTTCTTCCTCCTAGTTTTTCTGTTTGCAACCCCTTTCATGCCTCTTACTAGATTGGTACTCTCCAAACAGCCTTGGAGAGTGGACATAATCAACTCCATTTCACTGAGAGAGAAAGCAGAGTTTAAGAGCTAAAGTGACTTGCCCAAGAGTAGCCAACTGTTAGAGCCCAGTCTTGCCTTCAGACTCTGCTTTGTGTCTCTCACGCTGTGGAAGCTACACCCAGGCCCTCCCCTGGACCTTGGGCCTCCCCACTTTACCCAAATAACCTCACAGGTTCCCTTCCTTGGGTCTGGATGAAGCAGAGCCTCCTTGTACTGAAGCTGGCAGTTCAGTTCTCTGTGTTTGCCCCAACTCATGGTTCTCCTACTGGCCCTCACCCCCAGCCAGTCCAAGTTCACCATTCCTCCTCTTTAGATAGGAAGAGGGGAGACTGAGTTGGTGAGTTCAAGGAGGTCTGCTCCAACCCCAGAGTAGCTGACCATGTTTCCACCCTCCCTAGAGAGACACAAAGTGATGCCTGCCACACTCACTGCTCTTGCTGTCCACGTCTTGTGGCCACATCCCAGCTAGCAGCAAGCACACCAGGGCCGTGGTGATGATCTGCATGTCTTCTGGTGTGGCTCTGGCCTTCCTGGAGCAGCTTTGATGAGCCTGGTGAAGCTAAGAGCTCACCACTGTGCCATCCTGAGATGCCGAGGGCTTTTATTTGAAAAATCTCCACCCAAAACTCCAGGCCATGGTGGGAGCCACAAGTGGGAAGCCATAGGGACAGGGAACAGTTGCTCACACCCAGTGACCATGTGGCAAACTCCTTTCCCCACCTCTCCTGGGTGTTATTTGTGGTGATGGATTGATAGGTTGCATTGGGAACTTCCCCAAGTGTGGGAGCAGATAAGAATCTTGAAAAAGTGCGTGGGAACTGTCCTGGTTGAGTGGGAGGCAAAGAAAAGTAAGTGAGAGGAAGTCGCCTGTGTGTGGCTTATCCAACCCTACGTCATTCCATCCAGGCATGTACTACTGCTTCAGGGTAGAAGAGTCGGGACCTGAGCAGAGAGACACCTGCATTTGAATCCCAGTTCTGCAGAGGAGGAATTACATAAACTTACCCAAATGCATATTCACACAAAATGCAAATAGCAATGCATGTCTCAAGGATGTGCGACAAGAATTAAATAACATTCTCTATGTCAAGTGACTGGCCTAGATATTGGCCATTTCTATTTTTTTCTGTTTTTTTTTTTTTTTTTCAATCCTCAACACTTTTCAACAGCTTATTCTGTTCTAAGTCCTTGGTTAGCCCCAGGGAAGGCAGTCATCAATGAGGAGCACTGCCTGACCTCGAGCCACTTCTCTTCAACTCACAGATAAACAAGTGAAAGGCTCCCAGTGTAAGCACAGAGATAGATGCATTATATCGGGGTTGCAGAGAGGACTGAGAGCTGCTCACCAGCATCTGAGAGTCCTGCCAGGGAAATTTTCCCTTTTTGTTTTTTTTTCTAGAGTCTCACTCTGTTGCCCAGGCTGGAGTACAGTGGCTCAAACACACTGTAGCCTCAAACTCCTGGGCTCAAGCGATCCTCCCACCTCAGCCAGGGAATTTTCCCTTTTTTTTTTTTTTCCCTAGAGTCTCATTCTGTTGCCCAGGCTGGAGTGCAGTGGCGCAAACTCACTGCAGCCTCAAACTCCTGGGCTCAAGCGATCCTCCTGCCTCAGCCTCACAAGTAGGTGGAACTATAGGTGTGCACTACCTCGCCCAGATAATTCTTTTCTTAATTTTGTATTTGCATAGAGATGGAGTCTCACTGTGTTCCCCAGGCTGGTCTTGAACTCCTAGGTTCAAGCAATCCTTCTGCTTCAGCCTCCCAAAGTGCTGGGATTACAGGTGTGAGCCACCACCCCAGCCGGGAGAATGTTCTTTAAGCAACATTCTCCTGTGTGCTGATGTGGAGAGGGGAATGCCAAGTAGAGGCAGGGTTTTGTATGAGGACAACAAGGCATAAGGGAGCACACTTCATTTCAAATCATCAGGAAAAGCAGAAGTGTAGGGTTCAAGGAGAGTGACAGGAGTGAGAGAGTGGTTGCAGAGAGATGTGGATGTACATTACAGAGAAGACTGGGTCATGAAGATGTATGCAGTGCTTGGAATAAAGAACACATAGTAGGTGCTCAAGAAAAAGTAGCTGAGCCAAATCTAGGCATTGAAATCATGAGGCCTGTGTGCATTATATAGAGTGACAGCTAGACTGATCTACTCTGATTGTGCACTCTTCAGCTCAAAAACCCGCAGTGGCTCCACACAGTCTGTATGCCTCAGTGGATGCCAGCACATTCGGTTAACTGCAATTCCTGATTGCAAATAACTGCCGCTTGCTGTACTATCTCTGAGATTTTGCTCCTGCTGTAACCTGCACCTGCAGAGCCCACCTCTCTATCTCCCTCTGCGAACATCCTACCCACTGCAAATGTCATTGTCTCCACAAAGACACTTCTGTCATATCTAGCAGATAGGATCTCAGCCTCTTGTGAGAACCTTCATGGCTGGATCGCCATATAATTCCTGCAACACTTTCCTTTAGTCCACCCTCCAAACATGGGAATGTCCAAGTTGAAAGGGCTCTTTCAGACTATCTACAACAATGGCTCTTAAAGTTTTTTGGGAGAGCTTTCGCACAAATCTGAATATCTTAGTCCCATTTCAGAATCAGAATCAAAACACATGTGTCTATACATGTTGAAAAGAAAAAATTTCCAGGTAATTTTCTCAGACACCAGAAGATAAGAATCACATATCTCGTATAATCACTTCATATTATGATGAAATGGGAGGAAAGTAACTTGTCCAAGGTCATGCTGACCTCAGGGACAATGGAACTTGAGCCCTGATCTTTTCATCTTCATGTGCAACTGCCTCTGAGAATACACTTTTTGCACAGTCCACAACGAACTTCCTCTGCTCAGACCAACCAAGGACGATTTATCCTTTCCACTGCTTCCTGCCACCTGAAAAGTGGTTGAAACCACAAACTACTGTTGTCTCTATCTTATTCTCTTTGTCCTTAGAGATGAATAAATACTATGTGCTATTCATCCTACTATGCGCTATGCATCCATCTTTTTCTTTCAACTTTTATTTTAAGTTCCGGAAACACATGTGCAGGGTGTACCATTTTCTTTATCCAGTCTATCATTGATGGACATTTGGGTTAATTCCATGTCTTTGCTGT
The DNA here is from genome assembly GCF_002776525.5 of Piliocolobus tephrosceles. Lineage (NCBI taxonomy): Eukaryota > Metazoa > Chordata > Mammalia > Primates > Cercopithecidae > Piliocolobus > Piliocolobus tephrosceles. Next base: position 28,692,107 of record NC_045449.1, read on the forward strand.
TGTGAAGAGTGCTGCAATGAAGGTTCATGTGCCTGTATCTTTATAATAGAATGATTTATATTCCTTTGGGTATATACCCAGGAGTGGGATTGCTGGGTCAAATGGTATTTCTACAAGAGATGAATACTTTTTTCTGCCTTTACCATAGGGTGTCAGGAGAGAGAGAAGACACAAGCGGTGGTCAATCAGCCTAATGTAACTTCAGGTCCTTTAGATGCAGGAAACAGACAGGGGAAAATGTGGCCACCTTGGAAATTCTTTGCTCTTCCCCTCCTCCTGGGGTTGCTGGCCAGCCCAATCAAGAAGGGAAACAGGGCTGCCCTCTCCACCACTCGCTTTCCCTTCCCCCGCCTCACTGTGGCCACAGTCAGACCTGCACAGGCAAAAAGAGAACAGCAAGATTTAGTCATGCTTTTCCTTTCCAGGCTCCCTCAGCACATGGAAGGAACTGGCTGGATGTTCTTATCACACCGGAATGTAGTGTTTCTCATGGGTGTCTCTGCCACCCCAATGTGACTGCCAAGGGCACAGACTTCTCTAGGCTCTAGCACAAAGACTAGGACCAAGTAATAACTCAATTAAATAGTTGTATAACTGAACAAGCTGGGACAGATGGCATAGGATGGACTGATGTATAAGAGATGCTCTCAGAATAAACACTGAACAAGTTATTCATATGAACACATTTCTTCGTTAGAAAATTTGAAAATCAGAACTGCCTGGAGATAGGTTTTCTTAGTCATCTTTTATGAAATAAATACCAAATAAAAGAGGATAGGTAGAGACCAGATACAGTTCAGCCCACGCAGCTGCCTCTTAAGACATCTCTTCCAGCAGCGCCCAGTGGAGTCCAAAGGTGTCCAGGAGTGTTCCAGCCCTCTTTCCTCCTCCTGGATGGCCCGAGTGGCCTGGGGCTTGGCCCTGCCTGCTCGCCTTGCAGTTACAGTTCAGCCTGATCCTTGCAGATCAGGGCATAGAAACCAACAAGGGAGAAGTCATTTACCCAGCATCACACAAGCACAGAAATACTGGTCTTGCTTTGTCCAGCTCTGGGGTCAAGTCTTCTGGGTTCCCTCAATTAGGGAGGAAGCAAGCTATAGAGGAAATGCAGGATAGTCAGACACAACTGGGTGAGATCTCAGCTCCACCACTTGACCCTAGGCAAGTAATTTACACTTTCTGAGCCTTTGCTCTCTCATTGTAAGCTCCACAGCTAACTGGACTTAGCACAACTCTCCTCATTGTAAACTCCCCAGGCTGAGGCAGGAGAATCGCTTGACCCCTGGAGGCCGAGGTTGCAGTGAGCCAACATCACACCACTGCACTCCAGCTTGGGCAACAGAATAACACTCCAGTCTCAATACAATACAATACAATACAATAATAAAAATAAATAAACTTCCCAAACCTCAAACACATTTATTTGAGGTTATCCGAAGGATCAGGTGAGATTTAAGAGGAACGAAGGGAGAGGAAAATAAAAAGTTGGATCATTCAAAATCATCATGGAGCACCTAACATGTACCAGACACTGGGGATACCACAGCGGGACAAGACAAACATAGGCCCTGGTATTGGGAATTGTGCTAAGTCGAGGTTAGTGCTTCAAGGAGACAGACAATGTCCTATGAGCTGCAGAGTGTGCAGAAATGCTCACCACAGGGCCGGACACATAGTAGATGCTCAATGAAACTGTGTCCTTCTTTTCCTCTCCATCCTGGACCACTCTCAGCATCAGCACATGAATCCAGGCAGTGCCACCCTCTCTCCCACTGGGGCCCATTTCCTGGTCTCTTTCCCTTCTCATCTGGTGCTGCTTGACACTCACACCAAGGCTTGTGTCATTGCCCACCTAAGCAGGGTGTCCTCTTGGGTCTTCAAGTCTGCACCAGACCCCCTACCTCCTGCAAGCACAAGTTCAAATCCACAGCAAGGACCTGAGCACCCAAACACCTCGGGATTCAAAGCCCTTTCTCATGTTTTCCAGCACCTCCTTACATTCTGCCCACATTCCCTTTCCCCCTATTTTTCCCTTGACTTTTAGCACTTTTTTTAAAGGAGCCCTCTCCTATTTACATCTCAGAAACAGCATGAAGGAGGCATGGAGAACCCCTCATAGCAACAGAAAAACCAAGGGATGCCCCAAAGGATGTCATAGGCACCCAGCTTTTCAATGTGCTGCTGACTCTGACACCAACATGGTCCACCATGCTCAGGGTGACATGCAACTGTCTTGGCTGGTCTCAGAGGGTCCTGCACAGCACAGTCAGCAGACTTGCAGCAACAGAGTCCCACTTGCTGTCCGCACATACACTGGGATTTACTTCCCCTTCTGCCTGGAATACTCTTTCCTGCTTTATGTGCCTAACTTCTTGCAGGCTGTCCAACGCGGAGCTCCCCAAGTGAACGCAGCCCACTCCTCACAGCAGGTACCTCACGCTAGTGTAATTTCCTGGTGGTTCACACTCCTTCCTCTCTAGAAGTTTCCAGAAAGCAGGAGTCTCTCTGCCACGGTCTGCATTTCATGCTGCAGCGTTTAACACTGCACTTGTGTGCAGTAACTATTAGCAGGAGAAGACAGAAGGAGAGATTTTAACATCACTATGGCTGAGCTCATGTCACAGAGGAGAAATGAAGACCCTGGAGGTTAGTAGACAGACAGGAGTTCACACAGGTTGCCTGGATTGGAATCAGGATAACAAGCTCTGCTATCCTGTGCTTGGTTATACCACACTGTGTAGTAGAAGACTGCAATTTCCGTTTGTGCTAATGGGCACCATTTGACACCTGAGATTCCAGTGACAGGTTGCAGTTCAACAATGTATTCTTTCTTTCTTTCTTTCTCTTTCTTTCTCTTTCTTTCTTTCTTTCTTTCTTTCTTTCTTTCTTTCTTTCTTTCTCTCTCTCTCTCTCTCTTTCTTTCTTTCTTTCTTTTTTTCTTTCTTTCTTTCTTTCAGCAAACATCTTTCAGCTGGGCCTACAGGGATAAAGGCAGGATTTGTCGGGAGGGGAGAAGGAACAGGGGCTAGCATGGTGAGCAGGGGTTACGAGGGTGGGGTCTGAAGCCAGAATGCCCTGGTGCTTAGTCCCAGTTTCCCTGAACACTATTTGCAAAACTTCTTTGAGTTACTTAACCACTGAACCTCATCTATAAACAGGGATAATAATAGCATCTGCTTATAGGCTTGTTGTGAAAATTAAATATAAAGTACTTAGAATAGTGCCTGACATATTTCTCTGGGAAAATGGGAACAGTGACATCACTATATGAAAATGTGTAGGCTGCTGTCTTCAGAGCTTGGGGGTGTGTGAGGCTGCATGGCAAGGGGTGGCTAGAAATGAAGGGTGAGGAGGGCTGGGCCCAGTTGTGCAAGATCCTGTTTACTGAGCTTTGTCTTGATCCTGTTGGCGATAGAGGGCCTGAGCTAATCTTTTGCTCAGGACAGAGGGTGGCCCAATTTGTGGTGAGGGCTGAGGGCTGGTGCCAAAGGCTAGAACAAATTGAAAGGAGGCAACCAGGTTGGGGAGGCTGGGAAAGAGCTCTGGTGAGAGATGAGGAGGGTCGAGGTTGCGTATGGGAGCATGTGAAAATCAGGGTATGAGCTGGCTCTGCCACCTGCTCTCTGTAGGATTTGGGCAAGTTCCTCCCTCTGAGCCTCAATTTCCTCACCCAAAAAGTGGGAAGGTTGGCCTAATTCAGCAACTCTTGTCCTTAAAATGGGATTCTTATATGGATCATTCGGGAAGCTTTGGTCAAAAAGACACATGCTTGTCTGCTCTAGATCCCCATATTCTAAATGCAGGGCAGACTTTTCCAAATGAAAACACTTCTCGTGTAATCCAATCGCACCATTTCTCTACACCGGCAAAAGTCCCTAACCTGGATGGCCACTGGAACTCTCTCTAGCTTGGCATTTACTGACTCTCAGGATCTCCAAGCAAGGGCAGACTCCTGCCCACCAGTTATGCTCAAAGCGTCACACTTGCCCATCCCTACTGGGACCAGCAGTCGGATCTGGCCTGTTAACAGCAAGCAGTCATGTGGAGGGGGCCTGCTCGGGAGGTTACCAGAAATGCCCCTTCCCCTTCTGATGAGGCTCAAAGGCAGTGAAACCTAATGGGACTGAACCTGGCCTTTGAGGTATTTAGGTCCCTCACCCACTCTAAGAACCACACTTGCAATCCTTCCATCTGACACTCAGCAAGCACCTTGAACTCAGAATGTATTGTGAACTCCGCATCATGGTTCTTGAGATGTTTGATGCTGTATCAAAAATATTCACCTTGCAATGTCTCTGTGAGTATCCAAGGAGTCCCTGGGGTCAGACATATGCCATGCACAGCTTGGTGCTCAGGGGTACACTGGATGAACATGCCCTTCCATCTTCTCCCTCCTGGCCCCCACTCCCGTAGAGCAGGAAGAGCCCTTAGGAAGACCTGGGGTAGACCAGGTCGTATTACCGATGATAGCCTGAGGCTGAGAACGAAAAAGCAAATCGTCATGTGGGGACTTGGTAACAGGGCCCTGGAGACAACCCTGCCTCTTAATTCCCAGGCCAGGCTCTTTCTCTTGTGATTCGCTGGCCATGTGCTGTTATCTGGAGGGCTCGCTGTGGACAGAGAGAAGGTGAGGATGCTGAAGTTCTGCAGGATTCCCACAGCCCACCTGGAGGCCAGAACACAGTGCCTTTGCAGGGAGTGGTGGGGGAAGCCCCTGCATTTTCACCCCACAGAGCAAGGATGCAGTGGCAGGAAGTGGCAGCAATGACTTCAAAATATGCCCACTAAAACCAACAAGGCCACCCATCATTGAGGTGACACACCCACAAACTACTGGGAAAGTCCCCCAAGGAGTCCTTCCCTTTCTGGGGTGGCAGGTGGAACCACCTGGGACATCCCATGGCCCACAGCCCATTTCCCAACGCATCGTGAGCCCGCAGCCCTGGGATTCCAGCTGTCCATGTCTCTCAGGCTTGGCCCACTTCATAAGAAACCCCCGTCACCTGGTCTGGCCTCCTGGGCTCTGGAGTGAACTAAACTGACCACAGATCCTGCCGTAAGCTCAAACTGCTCACCCTCAGCAACTGAAGCTGAGCCTCAGGCACACTGTCCAGTACCTGCCCTCCTGGCCTTCTCCTCCATCCTCTGAGGGCATGCTATCCAGACACCTACATTTTAATCCAGGTTGCCACTCACTAGTACCTGGTCAATTCTGCTCATCACCCTAAACTGCTGAGTCATTGTCTGTTAAACTGGGTTAACAATGCCTCTGTCTCAGGAATGTCGTAAGGACTAAATATGGAACTACATGCAAAGGCTTCTAGCACAGAGCCTGGCTCAGAGGTTGTGATTTCTCTGTGTTCTGTGTTTCCTCCCTCCCTGCTTGGTTTGCCTGAGATATCTTTATAGCTGCTCTGAAGAGCTGATTCTAAGTCAGTCAGGTCCTGTTTCTCAGCTGTGGCTGACTAGCATTGCTTCCTTGGAAGAGCATGAGTTTCAGGAGCCAAGTTTACAAGGGAGCACCTGAAGTCAGGACTGCTGCCTGCCAGATGTAACTAGACCCTGCAGTCTGTGTCCCACCCACCCTGTGACCCTAGCCAAGACAGGTGACATAGTTTACATGGTTCAGTGCAAAATGTAAATGATGACTCTCTTCTTCAAAAACTAAGAATTTCAAGACAGCACAAGTAAGATGCCATGAAACCAGGCATGTGTCTATTGCGTTACTCTCTGGAGTCCCCACTGCCCTGGCTTGCAAGGTGACTTTCCAGAATCCTACTGTTATGGTTTTATTGGCCTGTTAAAGTCCTTGACATAAAGATATATCCTAAATGAGGCAGAGAGATGCATTTCACTTCCCCCTAAAATAGCTCCAAGTGGCACATCAACCCTCAAGTCATACAGCATCCCCGGCTACTCTCCCCTGCTCCCCAACACAATCAAAGGCCAGAGTTGCTGTCAGATCTAAGGTGGTGCACAAGGGATTATGGAGAAGGGGCAGATATGAAGAACATGAAGGCATTCATTCTGCTGACCTGGATTCCTTCTCGGTGACTGTTTCCAGCCAGAACTAATCTCAACTAAAGACTCCTCATACCACCCAGATATGGCGTGATTCAGTAATGGGGTGTGTTGGGTGCCCAGCACAGTGTCTTGCATAATAAGTAAGGGCCTCAATTAAAGGAATGTGTCTCCAGTCTCCTCTGCAACCTCCTCTAGCCACCTTCAATGGATGGGTCCTCTGATATCCAACCGTGACAAAGCAGGCAGATGGCTCTGAACACCCCACACCCCATCTCCTAGGCCCTCTTGTACATGGCCATAAATAGTACCGGAGAAAGAAAAAGGAAATAGGGAATCTGACTTTTGTCCTGGCTCTCCCACCCTTGGCTTCTCTCTACATCAGTGTCCTCATCCATAAGAGGTGGATTTTAGTCTTTTTCTGGCTTAGGTGACCAGAGGTTGTGAGCCTCACAGAAGACAATGAGTGGATGGAAGCGGTGTTTGGCTGAGCAGAAGGTTATCAACACTACCATCCTTCTACCACGACTGCCTCTCACTCACCTTCCTTCCCAGCCAAGCGATTGAAATAATTCATGTCACTCTCTCTCCAGTTTCTCACCTCTCACTTTTTCAACATGTTGCAAACTGGCCTTTGCCCCCTGCTACATCACCAAAACTGCAATGGCCTGAGTCACCAGTCAACTGCCTGTTGCAAATCCAAGGCCCCCCTGGCTGTCATCTCGCCTGACCTCTCGGCACCCTTGATCTGTTGACTGTTCCTTCCTGAAACATCCCTCGCCATGGCTTTCATGACCCTCTTGGTTTTCCTTCAACCTGTACAGCTGTTACTCTGAGACTGGTTAGGGGCTTCTCATCCTCTGTCCACTTCTTAATCTTGATGTTCCCCTACACCTCTATAGCATTAAGATAGTTAATAGCTAATATTTAATAAATGCTTCCTATGTGCTAGGTAGTTCTCCAAGCACTTCACATGTGTTAATGTGTCAAATCTTCTAAATCCCTGGAAGTAGATGTTATCATTATCCCCCACTTTGCAGATGAGAAAACTGAGGCCCAGAGTTGTCTGAGATTACTTAATTAGTCATCAGGGAGGTGATATTTAAACACAAGCTGTCTGCCTCCAGACCCCGTGTTCTGAACCCGTCCTCCACACTGCCTCTCAGCAGACTTGTTCCTGAATGCTGTCCAAACATTTTAGCTTATCCTGCAAGGTTCCTCCTAATCTGGTCACAACCTGTACCACCTATAACGTCATATACAGAGGATGTCCCCGAGGCTGAATTTCACAGCCTTCCACCTGACACACCCTGCTCTTTGCCTATGCTTCTCCTCTCTCTCTGGGGAAATAAACTTCTCTTTGTTTTATCAGCTAATGAGCTTCCACTCTTCTGAGAACACCTTGTTCACAATTGCCTCCTCTGTCACAGAGGCCTTCTCTACCTCCTCCCAACTCTCCCTCTTCTCTGAGTCACTTTGCTCCTCTCTCTGTGGTTATACATATTGCTTTATATGTAATTCATTCATTCCCATGCCTGCCATCTTGGCCTGACTCTGAGCTCCTTGCCTAATACAATGCATGGATGTAATAAGCATTGGCGAATGCTGAATGAACACGTAAATGAACGAATGAGCTGGCCCACATCTACACAGCACCCGAGACTTTCACCTAGCCTACTCCGTGTCTTAACAAACTGAGCCAAAAAACAAAATGCAAAAACCCTAAGTCTTTACACCCACATCTATTCAGGCTATTACATGCACGCAGCGACACATGCGTGCACACATTCCCTCCTGAGCCTTCATTCACTTCCTGGCTTAGCTCTTCCTTAGGCTGCTGTCTCAGCCTTCCGGCCATTCTTCACATCTGCACAGGCTTCCAGGCATCTGAAAATCCTGCCTTTTCTACAATGTGTCATCTCAATTCTGCAAGGACTGAGTTTTCTATTCTTCCATAGTATCCAGGGCATTTCACAGGGCCTAACAGTTACAATTTTACCACAAAGTCATGTACCATGTCAGGCAAGACAGTCTCCAAGCAGAAATCAGTGGCTACCAGTCATAACAACAGTCCTTTATATGTTCACAGTGACTTGTGGCTTCCTTAGCTCCTTGGACCCATTTGTAACTTTGAGCCTTACAACCAGGTATAGAATAGTTAATTTAAATCTACTTTATAAATAAGGAAATCAAGGCTCATACAAATTAATCTCTCTCTCACACACACACACCCCTCTACCCAAATGCCCTGGGCAAAGTATTGGGCTAAGTGTTTAATAGGCAGTTAGTGATGGTTCACTGTGTCTTCTCTTTCCCCAGTAGGTTTGCAGTCTCCTATTGGAGGACCCAGCAGACTCCACATGTTCTGTTAATATATAGTTTTATCTCCCCAACTACAGCCCTTCAAGCCTAAAGACTTCTTGGCCCACAATGAAGCAGGTCCATGCCAGGCGAACATGGGATGGGTCAAAGCCATGTAATAAGATAGGTGTCTTTCAAAGGCCTGCAAAGGAGCATTTCTTTTTAGCATCCACGTAAGTATTTCCCAGGGCAACCCTCTGCCAACATCTCCCCTGTGTAAACAAGTAAGCAGGTGAATGCATTCTGGCTTTACTAATTCAGGTACATAAACAGAAAGGCAAGATGAATTTAAGACTATTATTAAGTAAATGTGGTTCCCTTACTTTCAACCATATATAATTCTTTCTAACAGTATTATCGGGTTGAAGGTACTTAGAAGATATGCTTTAATGGAGGTTTTTATCAGGATTTGTAATTAGCCGAGCAATTGTGAGCACTTTAAAGTACTTGGAAGCAGATTAAACCCATTAAAGAGAATCAACCACTCAAAAACACAAAAGCAGTATCCATTTACATGCCGGCAATTGCTGTACCAATTAGAAATGCATATACTCAAGCAGCTACTGTAAATCTTACTCATGATGCGGTATTTGACATCCCTCCCAGCAAGAAACACTCATTCATTAAGTAAACAAATATTTAAAGGATGCCTACTCCGTACTGGGCACTGTTCTATGTCCTGGTAACTGAGACACACAAGACACTTGTTTTTGTAGAGCTGACACCTTGTGAGAAAGGCATCATTTTCATGCAAGCTAATATGTGAACAAGATAATTTCAAATAGGATAAATTGATGAAGGAAACATGACAAAAGGATATAACTAGAGGAGCGATTACAAAGTTTGCATTTGAACCGAGACCTGAATGACAAGAAGATGTGAAAAATGAAGAGGTGAATATTCCAGGCAGAGAGAATTGCAAACATGAGGCCTCATGCATCATTGCTTATGCTACCCTCTGAATAAGACAAAGATTTAGGTAAAGGCAGTTGACTGGGGAGGTGCAGGGAAAATTAGTAAGGGAGTAGGGGAGCAAAACAGGGAAGGGACGCACTTAGTAAAGACTGTGTTATCAAGCCAGCCCCTTTGAGGTTGAAGTCGAGAGGAAGGCCAGGGACCAACTCATGTAAAGCCTGGTAGGCCATGGTGTATTAGAAAGTCCGTCTCGGCAGGGCATAGTGGCTCATGCCTGTAATTCCAACACTTTGAGAGGCCAAGGCAGGCGGATGGCTTGAGGTCAGGAGTTCAAGACCAGCCTGGCTAACATGACAAAACCCTGCCTCTACTAAAAATACAAAAATTAGCCAGACATGGTGGCATACACCTGTAGTCTCAGCTAGTCTGGAGACTGGGGCAGGAGAATCACTTGAACCCAGGAGGCAAAGGTTTCAGTGAGCAGAGATGGCACCACTACACTCCAACCTGGGCGACAGAGTAAGACTCTGTCTCAAAAAAAAAAAAGAAAGAAAGTGTTTGTGTATTAGAAAGCCAATTATGAAATGTAGTCAGGGATAGCGATAGGAACTGACTTCTTTTTTTATTAAGACTCCTCTCTCAGTTGTGTGGAGAACAGATTTTCTGAGGACAATAAGAACCAGTCAGAAGGCAATAGCAGGAAGCCAGGCAAGGGAGGGCAAGGGCTCCGGCTAGCCCGGGGTCAGTGCAAAGTGGATGGATCCAAGTATGACATAAAGGTAGAGCAGGACTGACTGGTGGGTTAGATGTGAGGGACCAAGGGAAAGAAGGATGCAGCCTTGGCTCGGTTGTGCCAGTACAGAGATAAGAGGATGACAAGAGAAACAAGTTTCATCTCGCCGGTCTCCAGGATGGGCTCTGCCACTCTCTGATTGTGTACTCAGGCCAGCCACTCTCCCAGACTGGGCTTCAATGTTCTCATTTGGAAAATAAGAGAGTAGAACTAATCGACTTCTTAGGACCCTTTCAATGCTAATATGCTATAATTCTTAAAAAAAAAAAAAAAATCAGTTTTTGAAGTTTTAGTTATTTTTAATATATCCATAAACCCGTGTAAACCACCACTCAAAATATCAAAATAAAAGCAAGGATCTTGACAATAAGCTCCATCCACCATATTTTCCCTCTATACTGCTTTCCCTGACTCCCCCAACCTAAGGAAATCAAGACCCCAAACCCCCTTACTTTCTTTTTTCCATAAATTTGACCAATGTGTGCTGTGTGTTTCTAAAATGTATACATATATATTTTACCTTAGTTATTTTTACTTTATAAAAAGGGTATCATACTGTTTATTTATCACGCTGTTTATAGGGACTTATTTGTTGAATAGTATTTTGTTAATATCTAGGACATCTGTATCATTACTCTGCAGTTCATTTGCTTTAAATGCCATATTATATTCCATTGGATAAGCATTCTATTGTTGATATATTCACTCTCTTTTGATGGGCATTTGAATCTTTTGCAGAATTTTGTCATTGTAAACAGTTCTGAATATTCTTATACATGAACATTTTTATATATGCAAGACTTCCATTAGGTATATATGAAAAGTGGAATTTCTTGGTCAGAATATTCACTGTCATCAGAAAGTTATATCTGTCAGCCGTAAGTGTTCCCTCTGCTGTGAAATGTCTATTCCTAGTTTTTGCCATTTTTCTTTTGGGTATTTGTATTTTTCTTATCAATCTCATTGGCCTGCTTCCTGCCTATAGAATACTATTGCTCAAGATCATGTTATGTCCTTAAAACTCAGTCTTTCTAAATCTAGGCTGGCAGCACTTTCAGCAGTGCAACTCTCTCAAAAACCCTTTCTGAAATGTCAGCAGCCAAATCCACAACTCATTTTGAGACATGTCTTGCTCTCCCTCTAGATGTAGTTTCAAGTACTTTGACATCATCATAAGGCTTTAGGAGACCTTTCCATGAGCCATTTTGTCTAACAGAGAGGATTCCCTGGAAGTGACGTATTCTTACCAGAGGTCTTAACAAAGGCAGTGACAGTTGTGCCCTGGATTTGGTCTTGGTCTCCAGGCTGTGTGTTCAAAGCCAAGCCTTTGTTTTGTTTTGTGCCTTAAAGCTATGTCCTATTTTGAGAATATTTTTAAACCACAGAGGTTGGAAGTGAGAGATTATTGCATCTTTCAACACTGTTAGCCCTAGAATTTCTAGACTTTCTATGTTCCCTTTCAATTCCGCTTGCAAATGAGCCTGCCCTTTGCTGACGTCATTTCTTTCTTGTAGTACCTCATGAAATGCAGCTAGTAAAAACTAACTCACACTAGCCAATTCTGTCTCAAAACCTCTTCTCCCAAAGCTGCAAATTCAGTAGGTTTATTTTCTGCCTTCCAAGTTATCATATGTGACAGTTTTACCAAATGTTTCACTACAGCATTCCATAGGTTGCCATTTCTCTAGGCCCTATAATAATTTCTCTGTTGTCTGCCGCCCAGCTCCTAAGTCAAAACTGTACATCTTATCCTTTGGCTAGAGCAATTTTCCTCTTCTGGGTTTTTTTGTATTGGCCAGCTTTTGCTGCAGCAACAAGCAACCCCAAAATATTTGTGGCTGATAACAAGAAGCATTTCTCTTTTTTGCTCTCAAGTCTGCAGGCCAACTGCAGCCCTTCTTCAAGCTGTGGGTCAGGTCAGTCTTTGTCACATGTCTTCCCAATTCCAGGGTCCAGGCTAAAGGAACAGCTCTTGCTCAGGACAGGGCATTCTACTGGCAGAGGGTCCAAGAGAAAGAGGATTCAAAGCTTCTGCTGGGATCTGGCCTGTCATATCTGCTAACATTCTATTTGGTCAAGGGAGGTACATGGCCAACCTCAAAGTCAATGGTGTGAATAAATACATTTTAAACCCTCTTAAACGAGAACATAGCCTCCTGCAGATTTGAAGGAGCTCTTGATATGTTCTTATATTAATCCTGTTGGTATGTGTATTGCAACATAATCTCCCATTTGCAATTTGTTTTTAAGTTGTCTCCTCAAAAAGTATGTTAATACTTTTATTGAAAAGATATATAAGTTTAACAAATTGTAGTAGCTCCACTATCCTGACAACCATTTTTATTTTTATTGACCTTCTAGTCCCTGTACACATTAAACAAACTCCACCAACACCATCATGAGTAACTTAATGCAATTATTAGTTTCTACACCATGCAATGCTACCCTAAGAACTGCCACGGATTTTAAGTCCGGAAGACAAAGAAACAGAAACTTAGCAAGGTAATTATTTACAAGTACAGTGTAGAAAACTGAAAAATGTTTCAACAGTTTTTAAAAATGCTTTCTTTCAGGCAGAATCCAGAGACTACAGTAAGCGGGGAACAGCAGACAGTCTCCAGATCTCAGAAAGAGGAACTTAAGCAAAAACGAAACAGAAAAAGAAAAAAAAAAGAAAAAGAAAAACTGTTCTTTCGAAACCTTCCAACCACCTCAAAGTGAGACCCGTAAGCAAACAGGTATACTTCAGAAGTCTCTAATTCTCATTAGTTGACTTTCAGTTATCGATGTTGGCCCCATGCAGCTGTTTCAAATCACTAACGCAAACATTACTGTTTTTGGTATTCTTGCAGTGTTTTCATTTATGAGAAAACCTGCAGAAGAAACTGCTTGAACCAGAGCAAAGTAGCAAGGAAACAGGTTACTATATAATCAGAAGGCCCTAAGAAAGGTGGCAGCAGATCATATAATTACCTCCTTGTGGATAAAATCCCTGTCCTCAAACTAGGCAACCTACTACCTGTACTTCTTCCTTAGGAGCCAATTTTTTCTTGCTGGTCTACTTCGTAAATGCCCCTTAAAGTAACCTGTTAAATTAAGCCATCTTTTTTGAGTTTTTTTTTTTTTTTTTTTTTCAAATTCAAACCAATTAGAATTGTTTCACAGATGCTTTTAAAAAGTTATTGGCCATATGATGTTTATCAAAACCACAATGCATTTGTTTAAAATCAAGCTTCAAATAAGTTAGGAATGGGCAAAAGTAATTCGATTACATTAGAAGATGCAAAGCAGTAGTCTAGACCTCAACCCACCATATATTGTTGGAGCATATATTTCATTTGTAGCATTTAATCATCAAAAGTCAAACATCAAATCTCATAAAATCTCCAGCCTTTCTTGATCAGTGAGAAAAGTAGGTGACACAATGTAAATCCTGCTTGCTACCCATCAACTGGAGCGAATTAACACCCTGTCTGTTCCCTTTAGATGCCGTGTGTTTTCTAGTCATAGTCAGCTCCTCCTGGGTCTCTGAAGGTATTTCAGCTTTTCAGTTTTTGACCACTGAATTATAGTAAATGGAAGCAAATTCTGATCACGATTTTTGTCAACATTAAAAACAAGCTTTTAGAAACCATCATGCTCTCTGCAATGGTACTTTTATGTATTTTTACAAAATGTACCCATTCTCCTTAATTTGATCCACTTACTCTGCCTGACTATTAAGGATGTAGAATGGACACTTATGTAATTAATGAAACACGTACATTCATTTTTCTCCAGGCCTTAGTTAATTAGTTAGAAAAAGATAAGTTTCCAACTGCAGAGTAGTAGTCATACCTATAGTGGAGACACATGTCAGAAAATCACTGTGAATGAAAGAATGACTGTACTCGCTTCACGTTCTGCAAATGAGCTATACATGTTGTCAGTTTAACTAAGATTATGCCAAAGAGAATTTCTTGAACATTCTCACTTTTCTTTGGCATATACTGAAAGGCAACAAATGTAGCGTTTATTTTCCCAACGTTTACCCAATTTGGAACAAAGACCAATTATCAATGTAGGTGCCCTACCATACGTCTGGGAATAAATAAAAAGCATAAATATGGTCCAGGATACATCACGTTGGTTGGGCCCACCCAAGGGAGAGTTTGATGTTTCCTCTTATGTAAAGTTCCTGTTGTCCATGGCACTGAACTAGATATTAACATTCCAGATACATGAAAATATCTGTGAGGTAGTAAACTTTTCCTCACCTCCACACTTTGTCCCTTTTCCCTCTTCTCCCAAAATAAAGTAAATAGCAGACACTTTAAACAGGGAGCTTTTAGCCTTGCTTGGCCACAAGGCCCAAGATAGAATATGGTTTGGCCATTGGAAGAAAGCTGAAACACGGACCTTCACAGGTATCAAAATTCAAGGTAACCTTTCTAGCATGTTGCTTCTATTTTATTTAAAGCAACAAACTGCAGATTTCCCATCTGACAGTTTCAAGTAATTCCCCCTTTGTGAATAAAGGACCACTTCAAGTTTGGGTAGCAAAGTTGAGAGCTTAGTGACTTACCAGGGAGCAAGGGTATAGAGTGCAGAGCCCATGTCTCCTTTTCCAGGCTGGTGGTGAAACTGCCCAAATCAACAAGCAATGAGGCAGTGCTCACAACATTCTCCAAGGCCATCCAAAACCAAACTGGGAATGAATGATAACAAACATGCCATTCTTTCAGCTTAGAAAGTGCTCTTCAATTTGTATTTACCTTTACCCCTCAGAACCTCACATTGGACGTGGATATCAGGGTGTAAGTCAGTGAACCCACTGACAATTCCAAAGGGACCTAGTCCCCGATTAAGATTTCCTGAGGAGTGGCTCAAGCCTGTAATCCCAGCGCTTTGGGAGGCCGAGACGGGCAGATCACGAGATCAGGAGATTGAGACCATCCTGGCTAACACGGTGAAACCCCATCTCTACTAAAAAATACAAAAAACTAGCCGGGCGAGGTGGCGGGCGCCTGTAGTCCCAGCTACTCGAGAGGCTGAGGCAGGAGAATGGTGTGAACCTGGCAGGCGGAGCTTGCAGTGAGCTGAGATCCGGCCACTACACTCCAGCCTGGGCGACAGAGCGAGACTCCGTCTCAAAAAAAAAAAAAAAAAAGATTTCCTGAGGAGTCTTACTTTCTTCACTCTTTGAGATTTTTGCTTAATTTCAAATTTCTGAAATATACTATATGTGAAAATGCTAAATGTTAAATCACTGCATCTATTGTACTATACTTGAACAAAGAACATTAACAACTGATAAACTGTAAATACAAAAGAATGTCAAAATTAATTATTCTGAGTTTTAATATCATCTAGATAAAAACAAACAAAATAATGTAGCAAGTGTACTCCTCAGTCAAGTTGTTATTTTAGGAAAGAAAACTCAATTTTAATACACATGTGTCAGTCTTTTCTTTTGTAGTCAAAACTCTTCTGTCTTAAGACACAAGATTAAATCATCATCCTCAGCAAACTAACACAGGAACAGAAAACCAAACACCACATGTTCTCACTCATAAGTGGGAGCTGAACCATGAGGACACATGGACACACAGAGGGGAACATCACACACCTGTGTGGGGTGAAAGGGGAGGGAGAGCATTAGGACAAATATCTAATGCATGCGGGGCTTAAAACCTAGATGACGGGTTGCTAGGTACAGCAAACCACCATGACACATGTATACCTATGTAACAAACCTGAACGTTCAGCACATGTATACCAGAACTTAAAGTATAAATAAATAAATAATGTAAAAAGTTTTAAAACTAAAAAAACCCCTATTCTCTAAGATTTAAAAAATATTTCTATTAATATTTTCTATTAAAAATGTTAAAGACTTTTTAAACATTTAACCATGTGGGGTTGATTTTTATATGTCATACAATGGAATGATCCAATTTAATTTATTTGATAGGGATTGCCATTTTTTCCAGGCCTAATTTTTGAATAGTCTTTCCTTCCCCATTAATCTGACACACAAACTATATCATACAACATAGCTTTATACATATGTGCTTTTGTTCCTGGACTTTTGTATATCATTTTATCGGTCAGCTTGTGTATTGCTGCATTGATGTACAACTCATAACAAGTTGTGGTATCTGGTAATGTGAATCCCCTCTGGGATTTTTTTGTTTTAACTGAAAGTGTCTGTCTTTCATTTTATTTATTTATTTATTTATTTATTTATTTATTTATTTATTTATTCTTTTTGAGACGGAGTTTTGCTCTTTTTCCCCAGGCTGGCGTGCAGAGGCGCAATCTCGGCTCACTGCAACCTCTGCCTTCGGGTTTCAAGTGATTCTCCTGCCTCAGCCTCCCAAGTAGCCAGGGTTACAGGCGTCTGACACCATGCCAGTCTAATTCTGGTATTTTTAGTAGCAGTTTCACCATGTTGACCAGGCTGGTCTCAAACTCCTGACCTCGTGATCTGCCCACCTCGACCTCCTAAAGTGCTGGGATTACAGGCATGAGCCACCACACCTGGCCCCTTTTATTCTTCTTTAAAATTTGTTAGCCATTTCATCAAGTTCCAGGAAACACTCCGTTGGGCACCAAGCTATGCTGTTACTATATACTCGCTTATTGAACCCCAACAGTTACCCAGTGAAGGTCAGTATTATTCTCCCCATACTATAGATGAGGTGCACAGAATGGACTGGCTCCACAGCTTCAAAGTAGTAGCTCCAAGATTCAAACCCAGGCATGTCTGACTTGAGAGCCCCTGTCATGCCCACATCACACAGTTTGGGTTGGCATGTACCCAGCTAGGAGATGCTGAATCAGTCCTGCCCTCTGGGCCCCACAGAGAGGGTAGGTTGTCGAAGGTCTCATGGAACAGCTGGTGTTTTCTGTCATTGTTCTGCATGCCTCCCTGTCCCCAGTTCAGCCATGCAGCACCGGGGGTGGGATGGGGACACCTGAGCCCACAGAACCTGGTAGGTCTGCAGAGTCACTAGCAGTGCATGTCTGTCACTTTGCTGAGGATTCCTAGTGACAGCAGAAACCATGCAGGCTACGTTTGAGTCAGCTCATTTTCGCTAATTAAAGAAAACAACAGCAAGCAGAGAGGCCTGACATCTGGAGACGGTTCATAGTCCAAGAAAAGGCAGTTACTTGGTCTTGACAGTAGAGGAATCTCTCTCTCTCTCTTTACTCCTCACCCCCTGCACCTTAGGATTGGAGAGGTGAGTAGACGTGACAGCAAACGTTACCAGCATCTGGATTGTCCCTTTCATGGTCATTATATCCTTCAGTTCTTGAAAGAGAAGAATATCATCTTATTACTCCCCTTACACATAATGAAACAAAGATGGTTAAATGACTGGCCAAGTGATTCCATTTCTCTATCCCCTTAGTAGAGGGCATCGTATTAAGGCAGCTCATTTGCAAAGGTAACATGAGTAATGAGAGCTTGTAGTTAGAGCAGTGGCTCTCAGTACTGTGCCGGCAGCTTCTGCATTAGCTGGGAACTTGTTAGAAAGGCCCATTCTTGGGCCCTACTGCGTCTTAAAGTTTTGGGATGAGGCCCAGTAATCTGTTTAACAAGTCCTCCACCCTGAGTGATTCTTATGCTTCTCACATTTGAGAGTCACTGATAGAGGGGATGTTCCCCAGCACCTGACAGAGCAAATTCTAGATCAATCATAACTATTTGGGCCAGAGCTCAAAGTGCTCATTCATGAAAAGCCAAAGTCTCAGCTTCCGGCTCTACTGACTCCAGAAAATGGTTTCCATCAAGTGTTATCTTAATTCCTAGGAGTAAGACCGCTTTCTGGGAAGATTTGCCCTAAGGTCAGACGTTGGTGTATTGGTAGAGATTACCTGGAGATATTCCACTTTAGGGCGTGAAAGAATAACAGGGCTGAGGTTCAGGCATGTGAAACACTGTGGTTCCTGTGTAATCTTATTTAAGACCCTTGGAGGTTGAGTCTGGGAGTCTCGCCAATTCAAACGTGCATGTGACATTATTATATATGCACACGTCTATACATACAGCCTCTCATTCATACATAGGGATTGTTAAGTCTCCATTATCCACAAGTGGGTTAGATCTCCACTGAAGTTAATAGGTTGGTTTAGGTTTGATTTAACTTTTATTTGACAGAGAGCCTTTGGAATTGAAAATCATCACAATAAAACATTAGAGTAAATGCAAAAAAAAATTAATAATAGTCCTATCAATTTCAAAGAACTACTTGTTTCTCACTTTCCATTATTTAGCTTTTTCTACACAAATCTTCATATCATCTCAATCATCATGAATGCCAAATTTTGTGTCTTCTTTTTTCACTGAATATCATAAACATTTCCTGTGATGCCCCTTAGTTTTCATAACTGCCATTGTGATGACAGAAAAATATTTCATCAAGCTGAAGTTAAATGTCTCTATGTATAGATATTTAACTGGTTATTTAGGTGTTTGATATGTAGATATTTGTTATAGATATTTAGCTTGTTATTTATAAAGAACACTTATGTGACTACTTTTCTGCAAGTCCTATTTTCTGCTCATGATGGTTTTCTTTAGATTAGCTTCCTAGAAGTGGAAATACAGGAAGAGAGGGCATGACACACCTCTGACTACAGGAACATACAGAAAAAAAAGCATTAGTTAGCTCTGTTGGTAGCAGTATGAATATACCTGATTTATAAAATGTAGTCTTTAGCCCTGAGTGGTGTTCTCCCCCTTTGTGACAATTAAATGAGAATGCAATTGTATTCCAAGTTATTGGTTTAATTTTTCTTTTTGTAAATCCCAGCTCTCTTCGTTTTCCTAAAGACACAGCTGGTCAAACTGGGCTTTAATTAGTTTGTACCTATCTTCACATGCATTTCTGGATACATACGTGTATCTGGGTTTATGACCATCTCTCTGCATGTGTACCTATAAACATGTGTATGGAAGAACACATATTTTGTGGAGTGTATTTACCTGAGGTTCCACTGCAGATGCTGTTTCTGAGCATGCATTGGTTGGAATATGTTTATGTGTATGTGCAAATGTCTACATCTAAGTGAGACTGTGGATACAATACAACTAACGAAATCAAACACAGACTACTTGTGGCTTAACACAATTCTTCCAACTGCACTTCTTGTTGACTGTCACCTTCTTGCATAGCTCCATTAACATAGGGAAAAAAGTAATGAATTCCAAGTAACAGTGAAGCATCCAGCGGAATTGAGGTCATTTGATCAGAAAAGCGGAAGGAGGAAACTGGCTTCCTTCCTTCTTTCCTTCCTTCCTTCCTTCCTTCCTTCCTTCCTTCCTTCCTTCCTTCCTTCCTTCCTTCCTTCTTTCCTTCCTTCCTTCCTTCCTTCTTTCCTTCCTT